>NC_136264.1:153044229-153341729 GCF_964187855.1 Myxine glutinosa | reverse complement strand
AGAATGTTCAAGACTTGGAGCTGTGGAGAGAAAAGCTTGCCTCCAAACAGAGATGATCTGCACAAGCGCATATTGTGAGCAAACTACCAAGCTGCCATTTGCAAGATGTGCCTTATCAGCAAACCAGAAATACCATCACCAAAGAACAATGGCTGGAAGATTGACGATGGTTTGCTCACCGTAGACTGGATGGGTCTTCCTCCAGCACCATCAAGTGTAATGGAACTTGCCCACTGCTCTTGCAAGAAGACACAATGTACTCGAGGGCGGTGCTCTTGTTTGCTCCACAAGCTTCCATGTACTGATTTGTGCTCATGTAAAGACTGTGAAAATCAGGCGTCTGTTTCTCACTTGACCCAGATTGAGGAAGAAATTGACACTGGAATCAGATGAAGATGCTTAATTACTTCCTTATACAGTACTCTGTGGGTTTTTATAACTTGAGTCTATTAGTCATTATTTAATTTTCATGTTTTGCTACTGAATGCACAAATATGATTGACAGGAATGCATTATGTTATTGTATCAACAAAAATCTCTGCGTTTTTGTTCTTTTTTTCCTTCATTTAACAACAACAGGTTTTGCCACTTTCTATAGAATTCTATAAAAGCCTGGTGTTGGCTTAGCGGTTAGGGTGGATCATGGGATCTTGGGATCCTAGGATCATGGGTTCGAATCCTGGTCGATTGCTGAATTAATGCCGGGGCGTTGACTCAGCCTGTCATCCTTCGAAGGTCGGCAAATTGAGTACCGGTTCACTGGTAATTCCCTGTGTGTTGCAAGAGGCGACTAACAAGGTTGGTGGCAGGAAGGGCATCCGGCTGTAAAACATTGCTTCAAAAAGGGGGACCACGGTGCCAAAAAAAGGCAAACCCCTGCTCTGCGGGGAAAATATGGCCTCCAAAGGTGGTTTTCTTCTTCTATAGAAGGGAGTCATTTACATTTGAAAATGAAAGATAATTATTAATACAGAATTTTGTATTACAAATGGAATGTGTTATGGATTCGTCACTTCTGCCTTTGTTGTTATTATATACTTGTAGGATTTTTAGTTTCAGTTAATATTGTTGTTAAGATTTCTGTGTGAAATGGAGTTGACTTTAGTAAAAGGTAAAAAGAAATATTTGTGGAGGAAAAAGAAAAACTCAGCAAAGAAACCGGAAGAGAAGAGAGGAAAAAGATCAGCTGGGGAAATCGGCTTAATCGTTGGTGGACGTGGGGCGTGGATTGCACTCGCATTTTGGGGATCGTTCCCCCTCGCCACCATTGGCCTGACCTCACACCTCGTAACTCCTCGTCTGCAGCCGCACCGATACCTGCCTATTGTTCTTGCCGATCTGCACGACTTCGACCTTCACCCATCGTGGGGATTCGTGCACGGACTTTGGGATTGTTACATTCCACTCACGTTTGGCGTATCATGAGTTTATTGATTGGAGAGGATTGGGGAATGATGGTACCATCATATGTATTGTTCATGAGAAGCATGTGATATTTTCATGGTACTTTCTTTAAGAGTGTTATTATTGTGTATGTGAGAGTTCTTAATACAATTACTTGTTTTGTTCTACACAATTCCATTGGTGTGGTTTTACCATGGTTTATAGAACACTCAAAATAACAAATCTTTCTGCCGAGTTCCCTCTCGAGACTCTGAGGGGCACCTTTTCTTGAGACTCCTTCACCAGGGGTTTGTGGTTTGGGGAGGTAACACGTAACAAATGCAAGACTGGGAAATTACGCATTTCATTGCAAAGTTAAAGGATTATACCTATGTTTTCTTTAAGCTGAGAACTGTTTATACTGCGGGGTAAAACAAAATGAATGTCGTTTAAGAATGTGAACTTTTGTCCAGTAGGGATATGAAAAATTTCAATGAATATGCATGCCAAGTACAATATCTATGCTTTCCCATTTATTATTGAACCAAATTATATGTACACTACAGTACTTAATGTACACTAACTTGCCGATAGTCGGAGGAATTGGAGGAGTTGCATGTTTGTGTAATGATTCAGACTATGATATCCTCATACAAACATGTTTACATCAAGACTTGTTATAAGCAATATCATATGCATGTCAAAGGGAATATGTGATACACATGAGCCGTTTATGAACTGAACATAAATGGTATATTTGAGTGGCTTTGGACATTATTTAGTGCTGTTTCAGAGAGAGAGAGAGAGAGAGTGAGAGAGAGAGAGAGAGAGAGAGAGAGAGAGAGAGAGAGAGAGAGAGAGAGAGAGAGAGAGAGAGAGAGAGAGAGAGAAGAGAAAAAAAAGAAGAAGAAGAAGAATTAAGATTATTG
This sequence comes from Myxine glutinosa, assembly GCF_964187855.1. Lineage (NCBI taxonomy): Eukaryota > Metazoa > Chordata > Myxini > Myxiniformes > Myxinidae > Myxine > Myxine glutinosa. The sequence continues at coordinate 153,339,417 of NC_136264.1, read as the reverse complement.
AAAATATGACTTTTAAAATGTGTGTGTGTGTGTGTATAAAAGAGAGAGATAGAATTGTGAGGAACAGAAATGAAAAAACGAGGTGTGTGTGTTAAATGGAGAGAAAGGGGGAAGGAAACATGGAATATTTACAAGAAAGAAGAGTGAATGAGGATCATTTGGAATATAAACAAGAATGTTGTGTGTGTCTGTGTATCTCAAGAGGACAAAATAGAGAAAAGTAGTATGGGGATACTATACAAGTATACATACCCAATATATGGGAGATAATTATTTCTTTTTTTTAAATATTTGTTTCATTTCATGCCTCATTTTTGTATTCTAAGTTACAAAAATGGGGATGTGGGTGGGATCACTAGTCCCAAAAGTATACCAGTATGTCTCGAGCCTGGCCGGTCTAATTTACGGGGCTGATTTACACTTTTAGTGATTCAATTGATGCATATAAGCAGTTTATGAAATATTGTTTGCTCGGGATATTTTTACCATAGCAACGGACACTAATAGGAATTATGTCCATGAAATAATCCACAAAATAATATCTGCTGACATTAGATGATCTGCAAAATCATAAATTTGCATGATCAGAGGATTGCATTGCTCAAAATCTCGATTTGGAAGCATCTATGTTACCGTTGCTAGGGAAAAGGAAGTCCTTAGCAATGGAGTTTGACTTCCTCTTTGTTTTTGGCCGTTGCTAATTAATGTGCAAATTTTGAACGTGGGAACATGTCATTTATGGTTCATATACACTTATTCAACATATCTAGCACATTTGCAGGTATTTCTCAGAAGTAGACCGTGGAATTCGAAAACTAAGCAGAATTAGTGGACTCGGCCCATGGTCTAGAAGATGATCTATAAATTGACTCGTGATGGATGAGGATAGCAAGGACATGAAGGGAGAGGTGGTGATTAAGGATGGTGGCGGGAGGCTTGTGACAGAGGGGGGGGGGGGGGGGGGGGTTAGTATTGAAAGTGTGGGAAGGATATTTCAAGGAGCTGTTGAACAGGGGAGGAAGCAACGGCAAGCTGGAGCTACCATGTTATGTCAAAGTGAAAGTGGAGTTAGTGGAGATCGCGAAGGAGGAGATGAGGACAGCATTGAAGAGGATGATGAAGGGAAGAACACCAGGCATTGCTGAGGTGTGTACAGAGATGATAATTGCAGCGGGAAAAGTCGTAGTCGGTTGGATGAAGGGGCTGTTGAATGTATGTTTGAGAGAGGGTACAATTCCGGAAGATTGGAGGACATGGTGAGTTGTACCGATTTGGAAAGGGAAGAGAGATGTTCAAGATCTGGTTGGAAGCAGAGAAGCGCTCTCAGCACACTCTTGTTTATCATGGTGATGGAGCTGGTAAGCAGGAAGGTGAACATGAGGGATATTCTGGGGAGGATGTTGTATGTGACGATCTGTCATCTATCCCTACCTGGAATTGTTAATGCCTCCATTTTTCATACCGAACCCATTCATCTTTCTTGCAACTGTTCGTGTGTTTACTGCCATTCTCCCTGTTTTTTTGTTATTTGTTGGCTCATTACCTGGCTTGTTGGCTGCCGTTGTGGCTGCACTGGCCCACTGTCATGAGCCGACAAAACAATTGCATTCTTAAATCAACTATGTTTAGAAATGCTATAAAATTTATCGTGTTGTATTATATATAATATATTAGCTTATATTATGATTATTCAAATTATTGCAGGGTGGTTACATGGCTGCAAAAGTGGCCAAGTTGGACGCGCAGTTTGAAGCCGGTGCTGCATCATCAAATATTGGGTCCTGCTCAGCAATATTCCGTGGAGTGGCTATCTACGTTGATGGATATACCTGTAAGTTCTGGTGTACATGGAAGCTTCTTTGAAGGAAAATAAGGTTTGTGGTTTGCCAAAATAACCTTTACCTTGAGTCGTCGATATCACATTTCCCCCTTAATGTCTGCACCGCTCGCATCTACCTCCGCTCGTCCACACACCCCTATTACTCGTCCACACACTCCCATCACTCGTTCACACACACACCCATCGCTTGTGCACCCGCTTCCATCCTGCGCCCCACCTTCCCAGTCCCCAACACTCTGACATCCACTGGTCCACAGCACTTGTTTTCCTGCCCTTCTCATCCCTCTTGCACACATCTTCCTTTTCTTCAGCTCCAACCCCCTCTCTTCCTCATAGTGTGGACCACCAATATTCAAGGTTTCAATTCTAATGGGTCTGATCTCTCCATTCCGTTTACTGACGCAGCTCTGGACATTGCATCATGATGATGATGATGATGATCATCATCATCATCATCATCCATGCTCTCCAGACTACACAGAGCGTCTGTGCAGCTGAAGCAGTTTCCTGCCTCGAGGTGACAATCTTTGATGGGTTAAAACACTGATGCAGTATACTCGACCGAGTGTGCAGGAATTTGAAACTTGGCCAGGGTGTCAGCGATCATTTGCCTACTCTTCGCGAAGGACACTGTGGGATCGTAAACTTCCTCTATCTTGTGTTGGCAGTTGGGACACCCGGTTTATTGTAAAAATCAGAGTCTCACAACAGCTTTCACGTCTGCGTTTAATCTGAATCAATCTCGAACAACATCTGGAAAGAATACATGGCAACCATCATTTCAGTTCTCTTATAGGCATCAAGAGTATACATTATATTGGGTACACATAAGCAAGCCTCATGCCAACGTGATTTCTCACCTTTCTAAGTAAGCTCGTAATGGTCTCAGGTCTCAGGTCTGCCCCTCGCAGTCAGCGAGTGGATATTTATGAGAGCACTTTAGTGGGCAGAAGATGTTTCTACACCTGAGCTCTAACTTGGATGCCTACGTTTCACTACATCCTCCCAGAGTTCTAAAACTTTGCAAGCAAGCCATTTAAATGTATATGCATAGCACTAATCAGCAAACAAGTGTTATGGATTTATGTGGATTTATGTAAATTACTATTCAGGTCTTTGCTTATTAATGTGTAGTCGATTAAAGGTTGTTGTGATTAAAGGGTCAGGAGCCCTTCTGGGGAAAAGGAGACCGGAAACGGAAGAAGAAAAGACACGAGGTCCGGGAGAAGCAGCGATCTTCCTCTTCCTCGCCGAGCTCCGACGTGAGCGGTATCGATATTGAGCAGCGTGGGGGGGGGACGCTGCGTTTGAAAGCCCGTCTGGCGAAAGGAGTTACCTGCACGGGGTAATTACCCCTTTACACGTCAAGTTGCCGAGGGTTCGTGCACGGAACCAAGCGTCCGGCACAGTTCGCCTCACCGTCTACAAGGACGCGTACGGGTCGCACCTTGGGCCTCGCGCGCTGGGCAAGCCGCGCGTTGCTTTGCCCGCTTAGCTTGGCAAGGAGGTGTGCGCTGCAGCCGTTGTTCCCGGTACGTGACGTGCACGTTTGGGAGCACGTCAGCCAGGGGTTCGTTCAACCGCCCTTGTGCGGAGAAGCCGACCTACACCTTGGTCTGGAGGGGCCCAGAGACATTGTGAGGGACAGTGACCAAAAGGGGTCGTGAGTGGGGAAAGGGGACACATATATAAGATGGCCATCTTTGTAATATTGATTGTTGATTGTTGATGGTTGTTGATTGCTCGGGGAATATATTGTTACAGACGCGGTTTTAGATGTTAGTTTACCGAGCGGTTTGGTATTACCGCATCCGCACAGTTACTCCCCGATTAGAACCCTATCCCGCCCGATTCCACTCGACGTTGACCAAGTCGCGCTATGCTAAATCAATGAAGGAAAGGACACAACGGCTGGGATAAATGCAACGACACAAGGGGTACAGTTCTCAAGACCTCCGGAGGAGGATATAATATTGGTGATGCAGAAACGGGTAGATTACACGGTAAGAGGTAAAGCACAGAAAGATGGGCACTTAGACACAGTCTTATCTTATCCCCGACAGACCACAGACAAACGGGACAAGACTGAATTACACAGGGATTGATGGCAAGGAAGGGCAGGCAGTCGATAGCACAAGGTGCACCTTGGCTCAGGGGCAGAATCGACCCGGTCCGGTCCAGAGATGCGGGGAGGTATTGTCGCGCTCGGAGGTGGCGTCCTTTTCTCTCCAAGCTGAGGCGCATCTGACGTCACCTCCCTCTCCCTGCGCATGCCCAGCGGGGAGTGACACGCCCTCGGCCCGTTGTCTCCGCCCCAGATGGAATCGGTCCGCCGCCTCCATTGGGTGCGGGGGGTTACCGGGCTCCGCCCTTGACGAGGAGCTGACAGCGAGCCCCTGCGTGGTAACCCCGTCGGAGCACATGTTCAATGGCGGCTAACCAAGCCGGAGTGAGGACGCACACTCCCCGCGCCGCCGCCGCCGCTGTTGTTGTTGTTGTTGTTGTACCATGAGGAAGAGCTGCGGGGAGGTATTGGGAGGTCCTAAACTTTCTAACGGTGCCATACAATCACATTCTGGTGCAACGAAGAGTCAGAATTAATGGAAACGAGTCCTTAACTGACATAGACTAAGAATAACTAGCAAGATGTCCTATAGTTGTCTACGTGAGATGCGGTGGACCTGGATGCGACATTTAATGGGGGAAATAGGGGAAGGTCGGTTCTACAGAATGTTGTTTACAGAAAATGGGACTAGGGAATGGGGGATTGGGGATAGTTGGGAAGTATTGGGGAAATAGGGGAATATTTACAAGCGGATATGGATGGAGGCCAAATCCCATATCCGCAACAATATCATTGATTATTCCGGATCCTTGGTGTGGGGTTTCTTATTGACTGGAATTCATATTGAGTGCGTTACGAAAGCGCATAAATAATAGATCTTTCTGGCGGAGTTCCTCTCACGGTCCGGGGGTCACCGAGACCAGGTAGTCACCGGGAGGACCACGTAACAGAATTGGGGGCTCGTCCAAATTACGATTTGTGGATTCGCAATTGGGTCTACGTCCGGGATCTAAAATTGTATAAAATAATAAAATAATATTTTTGTTAATTAAAATTTATTAATTAAGTATTAATTGGTAAATTTTTGGGAAATTAGGGGTAAAGTCTTGGGTGAAGGTTAACAGGTGTTAACGATAGGCACCATGGCGTTTGTGGCACAGAACTTTGCGGTAACACCTAGTGAGGCACAGTTCCGAGCGTTACTAAAAGCGGACCTCTTGAAATTGGCCAAACATTTTAACTTGGAGGTCCGAACTAATTTGAGGAAGGCAGAGTTGCAGACCACGGTGATACAGTCTATGGTGGGATTAGGAACATGGGACGAGTTAGCCTGGGAGTGGCTACCCGAAGAACCAGAAGACGTTGAGCTCTGGAAACTGGAGTTGCAATTACGGAGCCAGGAACGGATCAAAGAAGAAGAAAGGAAAGCAGAAAAGGAAAGAGCAGAAGAGGAAAGGAAAGCAGAAGAGAGGAGAGAAGAGAAACAAGCAGAGGAAAGGAGAGTGGAACGAGAACTCCAGGAAAGGTTAAAAGAAGAAGAAAGGAAAGCAGAAAAGGAAAGAGCAGAAGAAGAAAGGAAAGCAGAAAAGGAAAGAGCAGAAGAAGAAAGGAAAGCAGAAGAGAGGAGAGAAGAGAAACAAGCAGAGGAAAGGAGAGTGGAACGAGAACTCCAGGAAAGGTTAGAAGGGAGAAAAGCAGAGGAGAGGAGAGCTGCCAGGGAACTCGAAGCAGGGGAGAGAAAAGCCGAAAGGGAGTTGAAGGAACGTGATCTGGCGCTTCAGCAAGAGATTAAATTCAAGGAACTGGATTTAATGAGAGAACGGGGAGAGGTACCACCCTTGCTGACGGGGTCGACACCTAGCCAGAACACCTGGGAGGTGGGCAGACATGTGAGGCTGGTTCCACCCATCAGTGAAAAGGAAGTCACTCAATTTTTTCCACACGTTGAGAAAGTGGCTCGACAGTTAAATTGGCCGGAGGAGGCCTGGACCATACTAGTGCAAAGTGTGCTGGTGGGTAAAGCTCAAGAGATTTATTCGGCGCTACCAATGGACTAATGTGCAGATTATGAGGTATTGAAGAAGCACATCCTCAAAGCCTATGAGTTGGTTCCGGAAGCTTACCGGCAAAAATTCAGGAATGCCAGGAAGAGGGAGAGTGAGACCCATGTGGAGTTTGCTAGAGTGAAAGAAAATATGTTTGATCGGTGGTGTGAGTCAAAAGGAGTCGGGAACGACTTCGAAGCATTGCGTGACCTGATGCTGGTGGAAGAATTTCAACAGTGTGTCCACGAGGACATCAAAGTGTACCTGCAGGAAAAGAAAGTACCGAAGTTGTGGGACGCAGCCACCATGGCAGATGATTATGCCTTAACACACCGGATAGGGGTCCACGGACCTAACTCCTCGCCTAGATCTCCGCAGGGGAGGTGTGGAACAGCAGGTGCGGAGAACGACAATACATGGCGGCGGCCTCGAGATGATTATGGGGACAACGCTGATACCCAAACTGTTCGAAATCAGGGGGCTACGGGCCCAAGACAAACTTATTTTTCGGGGGGCCCGAGGCAGACCATGAGTTTTTCCTCCGGGCCTACTTGCGCTTTTTGCAAGAAACCTGGACACTTGATGTCCAGTTGTTACCTCATGAAAAGGGAAGACCCAGAGCGGAGTCCGGCTATTACCACTCCGAATGCGATGGCAAGCATAAGAAATCGCCCACAGAAGAGTTACCAACCATTTATTTATGAGGGGTTGGTCTCACTCAAGGGAGACTTGACTAACCCAAGACCGGTTAGGGTTTTGAGGGACACAGGAGCCCATCAATCCTTAATGCTTGAAGGCATTTTGCCATTGTCAAAGAGTACCGCAACTGGTGATAGTGTTCGGTTACAAGGGATCGGTGGCTGTGTTAGTGCCCCACTTCATGTCATCCATTTGGAATCCGATTTGGTGTCAGGACCGGTCACCGTCGGTTTACAAGCCACGCTTCCTGTAGAGGGAGTATCTGTGATTATCGGGAATGATTTGGCCGGGAGGCAAATTTATGGTAACCCAAGGGTGGGTAAAGAGCCCCGCAGGGGAAATAACACCACCCCCGCTCGGGATGGCGACAAAAGTTCCAAGTTATTTGTAGGGGGACTGAACTTCAACACAGAGGAAGAAGTTCTGACCTCTGTCTTCAACAGATATGGGCCGCTGGTGGAAGTGCGGGTGGTAAAAGACAGGGAAACGCAACGGTCAAGAGGGTTCGGCTTTGTCACGTTTGCAAGCACAAGAGACGCCAGAGAGGCAGAGAAGAATTGGAATGGTAAGGCTTTGGAGGGTCGGACCATAACAGTAGGGAAGGCATTTCGTAGGCGTCGAGAGGTCTACAGAAGAGGACAACTTGGCGGTAGTTTTGGGGTTGGCAGCAGCCGATATTACTATGGAGGCTCCCAGAGTTACGGCACCTCCCGAAAGAAGGAATGTCAGAGCACTGGCCGAGAAGGAGACCGCCATTCAAGTAACGGCTGGGACAAGGGGTCCCACCGTAACTGTTAGGAGTCTGGAGAAGTTGAAGCACTAGATACGGGGGAGCCGCCGAGCCGGGGCTCCTACACGGACTAACCGTGAACGCCACGTTCTTAAAGGCGTCCAGGTAGTGAACTTTCCTGCACGGACTAACCGTGAACTCCACGTTCTTAAAGGCGTCCAGGTAGTGAACTTTCCTGCACGGACTAACCGTGAACTCCACATTCCTTAAGGCATCCATGTAGGGAATACTCAGCTGGGCCTCCCGAAAAAGTGCTATCGAGAGGTAAGTTTGGGGGCTTTGGTCACCACCTCTTAACCATCATTCAAGAGAAACTAGAAGTGGTTGACGCTGGGTCCAGAGGGAATTAATCTAGGGGATTGTGTGAAATTTTGTTGCTTTATTTTTAAGTGATAACTGTGGGGGGACTGATGACTGATAACTGATAACTGATGACTGATAACTAAGGGGGAACTGATGATGTGGGGGTGGGAGTTATCTGATTTGTTTATCAAAGTTGGCCGGCAAAGAAAGTTTTCGCTGGGTTCAAACTTTCTTTCTTGAAGGGGGGGAGTGTTGCGGATTTATGTGGATTTATGTAAATTACTATTCAGGTCTTTGCTTATTAATGTGTAGTCGATTAAAGGTTGTTGTGATTAAAGGGTCAGGAGCCCTTCTGGGGAAAAGGAGACCGGAAACGGAAGAAGAAAAGACACGAGGTCCGGGAGAAGCAGCGATCTTCCTCTACCTCGCCGAGCTCCGACGTGAGCGGTATCGATATTGAGCAGCGTGGGGGGGACGCTGCGTTTGAAAGCCCGTCTGGCGAAAGGAGTTACCTGCGTGGGGTAATTACCCCTTTACACGTCAAGTTGCCGTGGGTTCGTGCACGGAACCAAGCGTCCAGCACAGTTCGCCTCACCGTCTACAAGGACGCGTACGGGTCGCACCTTGGGCCTCGCGCGCTGGGCAAGCCGCGCGTTGCTTTGCCCGCTTTGCTTGGCAAGGAGGTGTGCGCTGCAGCCGTTGTTCCCGGTACGTGACGTGCACGTTTGGGAGCACGTCAGCCAGGGGTTCGTTCAACCGCCCGTGTGCGGAGAAGCCGACCTACACCTTGGTCTGGAGGGGCCCAGAGACATTGTGAGGGACAGTGACCAAAAGGGGTCGTGAGTGGGGAAAGGGGACACATATATAAGATGGCCATCTTTGTAATATTGATTGTTGATTGTTGATGGTTGTTGATTGCTCGGGGAATATATCATTGATTATTCCAGATCCTTGTTGTGGGGTTTCTTCTTGACTGGAATTCATATTGAGTGCGTTACGAAAGCGCATAAATAATAGATCTTTCTGGCGGAGTTCCTCTCACGGTCCGGGGGTCACCGAGACCAGGTCGTCACCGGGAGGACCACGTAACACAAGTATATAGAATGCAAAATAACATAAAACACCTATCAAGGAGTTACTCCCAACCGAAGCGCTCCGGTCGACGACTTTCTCTCCCCGTGCGGGTTCGATACACATCTGAGCTGTCGGCGCGTGTATCTAAATCCTCCCCAGTCGGAGTGCTAATCAACTCGGGCGTCTGAGTTCGTATGACAGTCCCGGTCGAGTCAGGCGACCGATGAAGAGGAGACGGAGATCTGGCCATCGGAACCTCTGTACTGGACCAAGCTTCATCAGCTTCCCCGCAAGGAGCAAGATGTCGCACCGACAGTGGTTTCACGACCGTCCGGCATTTTGACATGAGCGAATTCCGGATTAGCATGAATGACCTGTACCTTGTCAACGAGCGGATCGTATTTGCTTGGACGCACGGCGCATTTGAGATAGACCGGTCCGGGTGTGGAGATCCATGCGGGCAATGACTGGGCACTACCTGTACGACGCTGATAACGAAATAGGCGATCATGAGGAATTTCATTTGTAGAGGTACACAGTAGGGACCGAATCGCATGTAGAGCCCCTGGCAACACCCAAGTCAATTTGTCTGATCCCAACCCTTGGGTCTTGAGCCTTGCATAATGGCTCTCCATATGATGCCATTCAATCGTTCAATTTGGCCATTCGCTTGCGGGCGATATGGTGTGGTGCAGCCAGAAGCAATAATCTGCTGCAACAGATATTCTCGTACGTCCTGAGACATGAAAACAGCGTCCCTGTCAGTATGGATGAACGCAGGATAGCCGAACATCGCAAACAAGAGCCTCAAGCAGCGAAGAACCGGCTCAGAAGACATGTCGTGACACGGAAATGCGAACGGGAATCGGGAATACTCATCAATAATTGTGAGAAGATAACGATACGAGCCAGACACTGGCAAAGGCCCTTTGAAGTCCATGGCTAATCTCTCCCACAGCCGACTAGCTTGAATCAAAGTCCCCATTTCAGGTTTGTAGAAGCGCGGTTTCAGTTCCGCACAAACCACGAACGTCCTCCACGGAGTAGGGCAATTTCGGCTACGCACTAAATCGGCTAATCGTGTTACTCCTGGGTGACATAGCGATTGATGAAGTTCACGAAGATCCTCACCAGTGGTGAGACCCGCTCACACCCCAGGCCTGGATAATGCATCCGCAGCTAAATTCTCCCGCCCCGGGCGATATGTGATATTGAAGCTATAGTCAGCCAATTCAATACGCCATCGAGTAATTTTCACGTTTTTAATTCGCTGGGCGTGTCGCGTGTCGTACATGAACGCAACGCTCTGTTGATCTGTAATCACTTTGAATGTCTTGCCGATCAAATATGGCCGCCATCGTCGTATCGCTTCCACCACGGCGTAGGCTTCCTTTTCGACAGCTGAATGACGTCTCTCAGCATCTGAGAGAGTACGAGAGAAGAAGGCGACCGGTTTCCCCCCTTGAGTCAGAGTTGGCGCTATGGCACAGTCCGACGCGTCGGTTTCCAAGACAAAGGGTATGTTTTCGTCTACCGAGGAGACTGCCGCATTAGCTATGTCTAGCTTCAGCCTTTGAAAAGCGGCCTTGGTTGCCTCGGTTATTGGGAATGTTTTACAATCAACGAGGGGACGAATCTTCTTGGAGTAATTCTGGACCCAACGAGAATAATGTGCAAACAAACCGAGAGCTCTTCTCAAGGACGCACGATCATGTGGCACCGCCATGTCTAGCAAGGGTCGCAGACGCTCTTTGTCAGGAGTTATCTTCCCTTGGGTCACCGTGTCCCCTAAAAGATCAACCGTCCTTGCGGAGTAGTGACATTGGCTTCGTTGAAAGTTAAATTATACTGACACGCGACTTGTAAGAAGCATCGCAGATTAGCGTCATGGTCCGCTTGATCTCGACCGCACACTGTGAGGTTATCAAGATACACAAAGACATCTGTTAAATGCTCCTTGGCAATTATGTCGTCAATCGCCCTTTGAAAGCACACAACTCTGTTAATTACGCCGTAGGGCAAACACGTGAATTGATACAACCGTTGCCCCGACTCGAACGCCGTATAGATTTTGTTGTCCTCACGAATAGGAATCTGATGGTATGCACTGCGCAAATCGAGCATGCTGTAGTCCGCGTATTGAGCGACCTGTCGTACTAGCGCGTCTAAACCCGGAAGTGGGTAGGCGTCCAGCTGCATAAATCTATTTATAGTTTGTGAGTAATCAATCACCATCTGCTTACGATGATTCTCAGTTTGGACTACCAGTACTTGAGCTCACCAAGGTGCGACTTGGTTCGATAATCCCTTCTTTTAAAAGCCGTCCAGTCTCTTCGGAAATGAATTGTGCGTTGGCTCATGAGTGGTATCTCGACTTGATTGCGACCGGCGTGCAGTCGGAGGGTAGACTCGGAAAGAGTGACAGCGGTTCTATAGTCATTCCAGTCAAAGCACACACAGAGAGGGTAGAGTCACCGTTAAACGTCATTTCCAAACGACCATGCCGGTGAAGGAAATCATGTCCCAACAGTACATCGGCGCATAGAGTAGACAGAATCATTAGACGGACATCCGGATACATTGTGCCATTGATCACTAATTTGACACGGCATTCCCCTTTGGTGCACATCCAGAGAGACTGAGAGGCCATGAAGATCCGTCGCGATGTCCCCAGAATCGGCCATCCGTGCCGTCGTACGAGGCCCAGATCGACGTAGCTCTCCACAGACCCAGTGTCCACAAGAGCATTAGCAGACTGTCCTTCGATCAGCACCGGTACTACGGCGCTTGCCAGACCGCGTGGGCCGGACAGTGCTGGAACCTCTTTAGGCTCCGGTCGGGCCTCGCGTGTCGAGGTGATTCCCGCCAGAGTCGGACGCCATCCTCTTGAAGCGCGGCATACCTTAGCATAATGTCCTTTCCTGGCACACGTGTGACACGTCGCATCCTGTGCCGGGCATGTTGCTCTAGGGTGCCTCCGATTGCCACAGAAGAAGCACTTAGTGTTGCCTCCGAAGGAGGCGGTCGCTGCCAGACTTGTACCTTCGACTCCGAGGTCTTCTGATGGCCTCGACTCCATAGGGGTATGAGCAACCTCGCGCTCCGTAGTTGGGAAATTCTCCGAATGTCTCTCCCCAGTGAGACCAGCAGTTACATAGGGTCGACCGTACGCCTCCGATTGAGCCTGTGCCAGCTGAGGTACTCGTGCCTGATCATACGCCTCTTATAGAGTTAAAGTGGGCTTTTCCAACAGACGTTGACGAATTTATGGTGAATGGAGCCCAGACACAAAGGTGTCCCGCATTAAATCGTCACACATTTGTTCATGCGTTCGGACCTCATGTGCACATTCCTTCCCCAATCGACGGAGTTCTTGAAGGAAGCGCTCGAGCGATTCCGTGGGATCCTGCCTCCGAGTAGCGAGCTTGTAACGGGTATAAACCACATTTTGTGGCTTGATGTATATACTCCGAAGCGTTGTTATCGACGTCACATACGTGGGGCAATGCGAGATGTAATCGTGAATTGTGTTAGTCACGTGACAGTTGAGAACAGCACGTTTCTGTGCGTCCGTGATGTCGGTATACGTTTCCATGTAACTCTCAAGCAAGCTTAACCAATGTGTAAGCTGACTCGCAGCGGCCACCGCTTGAGGATCCCCACTGAAGGTAGGTAGTTGCAGGAGCTTATGCATCTCAAACGATGATAGGAGATGATTCAGATTAAGTGTTGTAAAAATCAGTCTCACAACAGCTTTCTTGTCCGAGTTTAATCTGAATCAATCTCGAACAGCATCTAGAAAGAATACATAGCAACCATCATTTCAGTTCTCTAATAGGCATCAAGAGTATACATTATATTGGGTACACATAAGCAAGCCTCATGCCAACGTGATTTCTCACCTTCTTAAGTAAGCGCGTAATGGTCTCAGGTCTCAGGTCTCAGGTCTGCCCCTCGCAGTCAGCGAGTGGATATTTATGAGAGCACTTTAGTGGGCAGAAGATGTTACTACACCTGGGCTATAACTTAGATGCCTACTTTTCACTACACGGTTTAACATCTATCCGAAGAATGGCGCACATATTGATGCCTCTTCCTGCCTGCAAGACACCAGGATGACAGTTTATAGCTGGTTTGGGATTCAAAAACAGGCTAGACAGCTCAGTGGCTAGTGTGCATCCCTCTAGGCCATTCTGCCAGTCCATACATTGTATCTTTAACAAGAACATTCCTTTCGTAGAAGGTCCACAATTTATCTGTCTTTCTCTCTCTCCATAGTTGTTCTCTTTACTCTTGTGACAGACCTAATATGTGTTCCAGAAATGTTATTGTCGTTTTTGCAAGAATTACATTTCCTCATAGGCCTTTGTCCAAAATAACCCCATATAGCTCACTGGAATAACTTTGGCTGCATGTAATTCTCTGCAAACACCGAATGTTTGTTTGTGTGGTGTATTGGAGGGCAAGTTGAGGTCACTCCATAAATCTCGCAACAAGTGTGTTACCACAAGGAAGAAAACCTCATCTTACGAAACTCAAGACTGAACTCTCCAACAAGTCGTTTGTTGAAGTCCTGGTGGTGCATTGGCAAATATGTCGCTGCGGCATGCTACCTCGCTATCCCCTCGCTCACGTCGAACCTCAGCTCAGACTCTTTTAGACAAGGCAGAATATCTTGACTCAGTGTTTGCTTTCAAATGTCACGTAACTAACTCATCCCACTCTATCCCAACCTTGACTCCCCTGTAGCTACTGCCTTCTTGATTGGTGTCATTCATATCACAAAAGGTATAAAAGTTCTGTCCAGCTTTGAGTCTTCAAACTTCAAACAGCTTACAATGCCTTTAGAAACAGCGCTATGGTGACAGGCCCAGATTCCAACAATTCCCATATTCTCAAGTCCTACTTCGCTGCTCTTGGGCCTACTATTTTCTCACAGATACATAAACTATCTCTCAAATGCTCTGGAACCCCTCTATTTTTGCAGGTCATTCCACATTTTGTCACACTGTGTTCCAGCTTACTGACAGGCAGACAGCATCAGTGTTGCTCTCTTCTAATTTAGAATTAATTAGATGCTGATCTGATAAGTGTAACATGATTTTCCAAAGTTGATAAAAATCAGAACTACTCGTACCTTAAGAACCCTTGGTTCTTAATTTGGTCGATTACTCCTTCACCTGTGAGCTGGCATCACAGCATCACATTTGTCTGTCATGGCTCCTGTGGAATCTCGCTCAACACTGACATCTCTCATGATGGGATTGAAGTACAAGCAAGGCTTGTTGTTCTCACATCACAGACTGCGGCCTCTGCTCTTTCCTGCCTCTTCTCAAGTCTTGCTCCCTCTGCTCTCTTAGCACTCCAACATTCCCCAGTTCTTCCATGAAGCACATGCACATTCTTCCATTAACCACTTCCTGGTTAAGATTCCAAAATGCAGGCTTTTTGTCCACCTACATTATTCCATTTGTGGAACTCTCGTAGATCCCATTCTTCCCTCCAAGTTTCCAGCAGGTGGCACAATACAGGCTCGTGCTATTCCCCAACCCTTACTGCAATATTTTTGACCTCCCTTAACTCAACGTCAACCAATGAGCTGCTTTTCATATTATTATGTTCCTTCCCCTCCTCTCTCTCATCCTCTTCTGTTCATCCATTCCTTTGCGTATCGAGTCCAAATGTGATCTGACTGCCCTATTGTCAGTTATTTGCCTTTTTACCCTCTGTACCTCAAAATGTGGATAGGGTAACAATATTTTGGATTGGATGTCCTCCACGTACATGTCTAATTTTGTTGTAAATCTGTTTAACCATTTCTTAGTCACAATTTTAATTAACATAACCACTCTACAGTTCATGCAAAGACTTCCAGCAAGCATGTTCTCCAATTGTCTTCTGCAGCACCGTCTGCTGATGAACTGCGGAGACTGATGCAGCAGCATGGTGGACGCTTCCACGTCTACCTCTCACGCTCGAGCACAACACACATAATTGCTGTAAATCTGGCTCATAGCAAGTTTCAAGCCCTGCTTGGTCACAAGGTTGTCCACCCACAATGGATTACTAACAGGTGTGTTAATAGTTGGGCAAATAATGCTAAATATTAGCAGAGCTTGTTGTGTTGGTGGTCCTTTCTATACTCAAGGAAAATAATGGGAGGGAAATGCTAAATGAAAAGCTTTGGAGTATTAAAGTTGCTTTTTCTTGGTAACGAGATATGTAAGGCATTGCTTACGATAAAAACATTGAAAAATTAGGGTTTCTTTGTTGAATAACATCACTGTTAATAGTGATGAAGGAAAGACTTGGCATGATCGAGCATGTCCAGTCTGCAGATTGCTTAGGAGTCTATTTTTGCTAGATTTTGCAGCCTACAAAAGGTCATGGAGAGGCTGATGATGAAACGGAGAAGTTCAAGAAACTCGACTCCGTCTCGTGGCTTAGAGTGTGCACAGCAGCAGTCTATCTGTGGGATCTGGTTTCTGTATGACACAATGTGGAGTTGTCTGCAGGAAGGGGGAGAGAGAGAGAGAGGGAAGGAGAGAAGAGCAGAGCACAGGGGTTGGGAGGTGACGGGTGCATTTACTTCATGAGTGGAGGATATAATAAATCCAGGAACGCTCTATTAGCATCATTGTATTCCGCAAGCAGAGAGCTTTGCAATTATAGCAGAATGTTGGACTGTTTAATGCCTGATATATGTCCAGGGAGACAGTGCTGATCTCATGTTTGAGATTTAGGGCCTCCAACTATTGCTGAGAGAGGAGCAGCAGCATAATGATAGTTGAGGGACCATGCTGGAATCCAAATTGATGTATAGTTTTTGCTGTTTGAAAACAGGAAAGACTTGACATCAGCAGTAATGATGCATTTCATGACTTTGCTTGTAACTGGAACAAAACTTACATGCATTAGTTGATGGGTTTGTTTGTGCACCCTTGTTGTGGTTGAGAGTGATGTTTGCTGAGTTGCAAGTAGATGGGAGGTGATCAGAGGAGGAGGAGGACAGGGCAGGTGGAGTAGTGCAGATAGAGGATTTGTGAACGAGTATCAGAGAAGGACTTGAGAACATGGGCACTGATGCTATTTGGGTTCTTTGCTGAAATGGGGTTCAAGGCTGGACAGAACATTCTCTTATTTCTTGGGTGTGAAGGACACAAAGTTCAGTAGAGACTAGACACAAGAGGGTAAGATGGAGATTGAGCCAGATGGGTTGGGTACATGAGATCTGGAGGTAAATGCTGAGGTGAGTCATTTTATCTTATCTTTGACCATGGCTGTAGTGATGGTATTTGAGGTGAGGGGACAGAGGTAGAGCATACACCAGAGACTGATTAATAATGTTGGTGAGGATGGAGATTGGTTGGTGAATTCAGCCTTGGGATTCGCATTCCCTGGATGAACACCCCTGGGGACGAATTAGCCGAGCAAGCTTAACACTCCGAGGCGTTCAGTCAATGATGGCAGAGTTGATACGCGCGGGGGAATGAGGCAGCGAAGAGTAACGAGGCCCTTACCTTCACGGACCCCACTGGACGTCTTCGACCCTGCAATAATTAATTCAACCGACATTGAATTATAATACAAACATACCGGCTTTATTGAATGACATGCCGGTAACAAAAGAATGCATGGTAAACCTAATATTCTTAAATGGAGCGCCCCCATACAGGATTGTATACAACACAAGGGGAAATATAAAACAACGAAATGTAAATGAAATGTAAAAATTAACGTAATGTAAATGAAATGTAAAAACGAAAAGAAAAGAAAAATGTATTGTACTTGGCTCTGAGCGGCTCTTGAACCCCGTCGGGAATCGTCACAGGCCCTGCGCTTCTGCTCGGGAAAACACAGGCCTCCCTGCACAGTTCGCTCACGGGAAAACGCAGGCTTCGGTCCGCAATTCGCTCCTCGAGCCGCCGAGCTAGAAGCGAGCAGGCCGCGCCCGTCCACTCGCTGTCTGCTCCATACAGCACCCAGATGATGCACCGATGTCTCTCCAGTTCACTCGGCACGGCCCTCAGCCGTCACGAAGCTATGGGCCAAGCGCACCAGAGTCCACGAGCTGCGACCGCCCCTCCTCACAATCGTCAAAACCTCCAATGTCCCGAGCACCAGAGCGCTATAAAATGTGACTGCACAGCACCAATGTCCCAATGCAAGAGAACCAATAAAATCAACCGTTTGCTATGGAGGCCAACCCGGAGAGAGAGAGAGAGAGAAAGAGAGAGAGAGAAAGGGAGAGAGAGAGAGAAAATGTTGGGACACGACTGTTCGCCACCAAAGCCAAGACCCAAAGAGAAGAGAAGAGGCAGAAAATGTCAGAACACAGTCTTTTGTTCTCTAGGCTCTTACGTCACCCGACGATGTCAGCGTGCGGTCCAATGAACGTCCACCACCACATCACTCTATCACCGTCCTGACCAATCGTTATTCGGGGCGTGGCCTCATCACCACTTGCCGGCCTTTGTGATCACCAGGTCGGTGGTATCAGCGGTAGTTTTCAATGTCCTGTTCCGGTTACTTTTATTTTTTGTTATAATGCATGCCGATCATTTCGCTATGTGTGTGTGCTGCATTGTCTTAAGGAACAGAAGGGCAATAACAGGCAATTACATACAGGGGATTTACCCATTAATCCCTAACTAATTAACGTAACCCCACCCCTCGTCATGGGAACAAAGACACTCTTACACGACATACGGTCTAACGGATCCCTACTTATGGGAAATGGGGTTTCTTCTTCTTTATCGTGACATTTGGAGCATGGTAATCTATACACTTCTACCTGGACAAAGGTATATCATGTCCTACCCCCACAAATGTAACAATATTTTCTGGTTTGCCTCAGGATGAACATACTCTTGTTATAAACTTGATGGGGTGACCTTTGCTTGGCCTTAGCCGCTTTCCCACATAATTCACTGTATCAATGCCAAGAGGACCGCCACAGTCGTCCATAGTGTAGCCACAAACCGGATGGGATAAACCAGTGCAATTCCCAGGTGGTATGAGATGTTGGGAAGATGGCATCTCAATTATTTTGTGAGAGGGCAGATTGTAGTCCCCACCAGTAAACTTGTGCAAATAGCCATATTCTGGTTCGGCGATGGTGCTCGCTTAAAATAATGTATCAATGGGGTTTTCACAAGAACAAGAGATTGTTGAAAACTGTAGCATAATGTTTATGGAGAATGTCAAATTATTTTGGCCAGAAGTTGTGTGTTCTTCTTCTTCACCTGCGGCTTTTACAATCTTGCCTTTTCGTGAATGCTCTTTGTGAACTGTTGCCTCAGGTATTTCATCTCACTTTTGATCCTTTCATTTTAGTTCTTTGATGCATTTAACATCTTTATAAGTTACCTTATTTTGCATCCTCAAAAATTACTTTCCATAATTCTTCTTCTTTGTTTTATGTGTGGGTATCAGTTTTCTTGTTGTGTTTCTTGTGTTTTATCTTGTGTTTTAGGTATCGGTTTTCTGTGCTTGCTTTTTAGCTCACCTGGAACGAAGTTCAGGGGAGCTTATGTGATGGCGTGTCGTTCGTCCGTAAACACTTGCAATTTCTTCGCTGAAACCGCTGAAGGGATTGCGACCAACTTTGGCATAAATGATATTTGTTGTGTTGTGACTAAAGTATGTTCATGGCATTAAAAAGAATTGGGGTCTAAGGGGGTTTACCGGGGTCAAAGTGGATCCAGGTTTGACTCCCCAAAAATAGGCATTTGCTCTTTCCTCTGAAACTGCAAACGCTATTTCGATGAAACTTGACTACAAACTTCATCCCTTTATCCTCTTCCCCCCCCCCCCCCCCCCTTCCCATGCCGCCTCCCCCCAAGCCCTCTCCCTCCCACAGATCTCCCGATATCCCTGTTCTCTGCTGTTGTACTTGTGTGCGTTCCTCTCTCTCCCCATCTTGTCTCCCACTCCCTTTATTGTATGTTTTGTGAGTCAGTTTTTATTTTTTATTTGTATTTTTTTGGGTGATTGATGTTGGCTCTTACACGAGCCTTGATCTTGTATACAAAAAAAACGCAAAAATAAAAACCATCCCTCATGATGTACCGGAGTTTGTTCATGGCGGAAAGACAATCGAAGTCCAAGGCAGTCTACGGGGGTCAAAGTGGGTCCAGGTTTGACCCCCCCCCCCCCCCCCCCAAAATAGGTATTTGCTTTCTTCTCAGAAACTACATGTACAATTTCGATGAAACTTCACCACAACCTTTATGAACCGTGATGTACCAATGTTTTTTCAAGGCATTACAAAAATTGGGGTCTGAGGAGGTATACGGGGTGGGGTGGGGAGCGCCATATATAGGTATTTGTTTGTTTGTTTGAAGTCTTATGAATATGTTGATATGATTCTACATGCTGCCCTGTCTTCTTGCAACCATTCAAATTGGTTTTATATACCTTTAGTTAGTGCAGTATACTGTTTATGCTACCAGATGAATGCCAGGGGTATTGCCCCTATGTTTTTTACATTTTCTCTGATTTTTCTCCTTTTCTGTGGCAGTATTGCAGCAGGAAAACTTTTGTCCTACGTGCCTTATCGCCTGCAATCTGCCCATGCACATTCACAAAAGACCTTGAACTTTTCCACAGCACCATTCCTCAATCAAGCCTCAGTCGATACCCTACTTTCTGTGGATTGCACAGGTCAAAGCCCTGTCCAAGCTGAATATGTCTTGAAGAAGTCTTCAACAAGGTGTTCAGGGGATTTGAATGTGGATCAGAAACTTGTGTGGGCCTAAAATAGCAAATGTTTAAATTAGGTCAATTATTATTGAACATACATTGATGTTGATTTTCTTGGAAGAGCTGAGGAGCTGCTATCTGTGGGATCTGCATCCTGACAGTGGGAAAGGTTGGACAAGCAGAAGAGGGACTGACGTGCAAACATAGTTTGGAACATAAGGAATATCAGGGTTCATGTGGGATTTGAGTACTTGATTTAGTACTTGTGCATTCATTCATTCATTTTATGTGGGATTTGACATCTTTATATACATATGTAGCAAATATTACATACAGGGTGTTTCACAAAAAATGCAACCCGAAGTTTTTGTTATACTTTTTAATTTTCCATTGAAACAACATGAAACTTGTGCATAAGGAACTTTGTTATATGTAGAACTAGCCGAAAGCACCCGGCATTGCCCGGGTTCTTTTTGAATGAATTTAGTACTATAATTCAGCTTTTACCAACGGCCGTAGAAGATTGACTACTATAATTCAGCTCAGCTTTTAATTGTGAAATGGGCCCAGTCTGGCCGAGGTGGGCCTCGACCGGTCTCGCTACCTAGCCTAAAACCTTCCGGGGGCCCGTCCCGACATTTTTTGTATTAGAGGTGTCCTCCTATCTTTCACCGTTCAGGAGATTAGCTTGCGCAGACAAACAAACAAACAAACAAACAAAAACTTTCTTTTATATATATATAGAAGATAGATGAAGCCACACACAAAAATGAACAGTGATTTCAGAAGACAGTTCGGAAAACATGGTCTGAATGGCCGCCCAACTTTAGCAGGTACAAATGGATCATCCTGGTGAAGTTGTCGATAACTCTGCATTCCTGAACTGGAATAGCTTTGATGTTGGTGGCAATTACATTTTTGAGATCGTCAACACTCTATTCTTTAGGTAACCCCAAAGATAGAAATCCATTGCACAGCCCTGTCGATGCGGCGCTTTCTCGCCCCCAAACTTCTTGATAACTTTCAAGTGGTTCAGTGGTTACGGTTACCGATTTCCCATGGTCCTTGGGGAGATATCCCATCTCGAATATGCCATAAATGCTCGATTGGGTTCAGATCTGGTGACTGAGAGGGAAGGCCATAACAGATGGATAACACCAGTGTCATGCTCATCAAACCATTGGGTGACCACTCCTACACTCTGGAGTTTGTTGATGATGGCACTGACAGTTGTTTTAGGGTTTTTCTTCACAGCTCTGATTATTTTTCTGTCATCAACTGCAGTTGTTTTCCTTGGCCGACTTGCCTGTTGTCTGTTGCTCAGTACACTAGTGGGTTCTTTATTTTTCAAGATATGTAAAATTGTTGTATTTGTTATTCCCAATTTTTGTGCTCTGGTTCCAATTGAATGATTCTGTTCTTTCAGCTTACAAATTGCTTGCGTTTCTTTCATAAACAGTTCTCTGGTCTTCATGTTGGTTTATGCCGACTGACTCCAATGACAAAAACTAAAGGCTAAAACCAAGACGAGACATTCACAGCTCTTTTATGTGTGAACAATCAATGCAACAAGAAACACCTGCCAGTCATTTGTTCCAATACTTGTGCTTACCTAAAATGGGGAGACCGAGTATAAAAAGTGTTATTTTTCTACAATGGTAAAACAAATATTGCATAGAAATGCCATTTCCCCGAGAAATACCAATTCACCGAGAAATAAAAGCTGACCTTTCTCCACTCAAATTCATCTTCTGATCTCTAATCCAAATTTATTGAGTATATAGCAATAAAAACATTCACTCTTTCATTCCTCTTTTACCCCACCTCTGGAACAAACTCCCACACTCTCTTCAATCCCACTTTTCCCTCCAGGTCTTTAGAATAGTTGTTCATCACCATCTCATATCTTCCTCCATCCAAAACCTTGATCTTTTTCCCCCTGTAATCCACCCCAAATCCACCTCCTTCAAATTCCCTGTTTTCTTTCTCCTGAAAGTCCCTGCAGTGGCCATCTTGTTTATCCCATGTACCCAGCCCCAGCCCTGCCCCAGCCCTCTCTTCCACAGATCAACTGTTGTTGTGCTTCCCTCTCTCACCCCTTCTTCTCTCCTGCTCCCTTTGTTATATGTACTGTTAGCTCTTTCCGAGCCCTGACAACATCTACAAAAAAAAAATTGAATTCACTGTTCCAATACTTATGGAGGGCACTGTATATGAAAAACCCGACAAATGGTTTAAAGCTCATGTAAAGTGCCCCCTTCACTCACCCCATTTCCTCACCTTCCCTCCCCCTTTTTGCTGGGGAGGTGTGGTGACCTTCCTGGGCAGACGTTTTTGTCACCATGACATTCCCAAATCCGAGATGCTTCTGTAGAGGTATTGCATACGTTTTGAACGGGTTTCAGGTTTGCCTCACACATACACACAGGGAAACTTTTATTAGAGAGAGTGATAGTAGAGGTAGAGGTAGAGGTAGAGGTGGAGGAGTGCTGTGTATAAATATAACTTCAACTCATGATGTTTTACATTTTCTTTAACCCTCCAAATTTTACATTGGGCAAGATGAAATGAATGAGGATTGTAATTCGAATCGAGCAATGTTTTTATCTCTTCTGAAACAATTTAACTTTTAATACTTTGCTGCAATAAAGTTTTATTAAATGTACTGGATTAGTATAACTATGAAATAAAAATGTATTTCCATCAAATGTAATCTAAGATGAAGGACACTTGATCCAAGATAAATGTTGATATTTAAACGTTTTTTTATTCTACCTTTTTTGTTTGATTGCTCAATTTGCTTTTACAACAATAAGGACACATGAAAATCAGATTACTTATGGTGTGCTTTCTTTGTGTGTGTTTAAACCATATATATTTATTTGAAGCTCAAGTACCGAAGATGTGAACAGAGTTTCTGGAGGTGATATGGCATCAGAGCGAATAATGACAGACCAAACACTCACAGCTGGAGAGAGTAACACACCTGTTGTTGGCAGCTCTGAAAAATCCCACCGGGCTGCATGGTCTGGCAATCCAGAATTCATCTCCGAATTTTATTCACATTCTCGCCTCCACCATATTGCTACGTGGCGCTCAGAGTTTGATGCTCTCATAGGGGAGCTACGTCGTCACTGCAATGGAGTCTTCCCGGGAAGGGAGCAACTTCGGGAACTTGTCCGCAGCCGAGATGCAAAGGATAGACATGAATCGGGTATGTTTGTACATCGGCGGGTCACGGGTCAGTATGATCATGTATTTATATTTCTGAATTTATCAAGGAACCACTTGGCATTAATTGCATATTTATTGCAAACTTAACGTTTCCATTACCCAACACTCTTGTACTTGATATTTGGAAAGAGTGTAAAATGCTTTACAAATGCTAGTCATCGTTTGTGTAAATGGTTTAAAAAATACACTTTTTGATAATATAATCGGTGTTTGCACCCTAGGTGAGATGTACAGTGAGGTGTACAGCGAGCCTGTCATTATGCATGTGGATATGGACTGCTTCTTTGTTTCTGTTGCATTGCTGCATCGGCCTGAACTAAGAGGTGGGTAAAATTAATTTTGTGACAAAGTTACAGAAATACAACAACAACAACAACAACATCATGCATTTCAAGGCCATTTTCCTTGCCTGAGCGGGGGTTAGCCTTGCGGTCCCCATGACAATCTTCTCCATCTTGCCCTATTTTCTGCATCTCTCCTTGTTAACCCCCTTGCCCGCATTTCTTCTTCCACCATCTTTAGCCAAGTCTTTCTCGGTCTTCCCCGTCCTCTACTTCCTTCTACATTCATTTCCATCACTCTTCTCAACCAGTCACTTTCATCCTTCCTCAACACATGACCAAACCATCTCAACCTGATCCTCTTCACAGCATCAATCACAGGCTCTATTTCCATCATTTTTCGCAATTCATCATTTGTCTTCCTCTCTCTCAACGATACTCCGCACATCCATCGAACCATTCGCATTTCTACCCTTTCCAACCTTCGTTGCTGCTCTACGTTCATTACCCATGTCTCGCTCCCATAAATCATAACACTTCTCACACAATCACACATGCAGCATACACCTTTCCCTTCAGCTTCAACGACACTCCCCTCCTCATCAGCACGCCACTCAGTTCCCGAAACTTCTTCCATGCACATCTCACTCGAGCAACCGTTGCCGAGTCTGATCTACTTTCTCCATTCAGCATGTCTCCGAGATAGCAAAATGTTTTCACACCTTCCAGCTTCACGCCGTCTCCAAGATCCAAGTCAACATTTCCTCCATCTGCAGCTCCCTCTGTGCACACCTTACATTTGAATGTAGCTGCCACACTGGTTAATGACCCTCTCAGACCACTACATTTTTGATGAACCCACTCAGCGCACATTGTACATTGAATGGAATTCACTCCGACACCCTTCCTGCACACAGCACAGGGCCACTTCCCAGTTCTTTCCACCTCACCACATGCTTTACCACTTGCCATCACCTTCGTCTTTCCGATATTCACCTTCAGACCTTTTGTCTCCATACATTCCTTCCACTTGTTCATCTTTTCCTTCAGTCCATCCATACTTTCCGCAATCGACACCAGATCATCTGCATACAACAACTCCCACGGGAAACCCTCCTTTACGTTCTGAGCCAGCACCTCCATCACAGCTACAAATAGTAGTGGACTTAGTACCAACCCCTGATGCACTCCCACCTTCACCTCAAACTC
The DNA here is from genome assembly GCF_964187855.1 of Myxine glutinosa. NCBI lineage: Eukaryota > Metazoa > Chordata > Myxini > Myxiniformes > Myxinidae > Myxine > Myxine glutinosa. Next base: position 153,315,173 of record NC_136264.1, on the reverse strand, counting down.
ACCACTGTTCCTGTCCTTCGTCCTTACAGCTGTGCGCGCTCTTTTGTACATTGCCATCACTACTCTGATGAACCATTCCTCCACTCCTAACTTCCTCATTGCCCATGTCAATACTTTGCCTGGAACCCTATCGAATGCTTTCTCCAGATCAACAAACCCAAGAAACAACTTCTTCCTCTTCTCCATGTACTTCTCCTGCAACTGCCTCACAATAAAAAGCGCGTCTGTTGTTCCTCTTCCTGGCATAAATCCAAACTGCATTTCGTCGATCTTCACTTTGTTCCTTATCCTCTTCTCCAACATCCTTTCCAATACCTTCATTCCATGCTCCAATAACTTTATCGCTCGGTACGAGCCACACTCTAGAGTATCACCTTTCCCCTTGTATAGAGGGACGAGGGTACTCAGTTCCCAATTCCACTGGAATGCGGCCTTCTTTCACCGCCAGATTACAGATCTCTGTCATTCTCTTCACACCCCAACTTCCTGCTGCCTTCAACATATCTCCCACAACTCCCGTCGGCCCTCCCGCTTTTCTTCTCTTCATTGCTTTTATCGCTTCCTCAACTTCCTTCTCAGGTATCTTCTCTGCCGGTCCTAAAACTGGGTTACTCTCTATGTTGCCATCCAATTCATTCTCTGTATTCAACAGCATTTCCATATATCTTTTCCATCTTCCTTTAATTCCATCTGGGTACACAACGATTTGTCCCACTTCATCCTTCAAGCAACTCACCCCCATCACATCACACCTCTCTTTCGCTATCTGCTTTGCAATCCTGAATACTGTTCTCTGACCCTCTTCCGAATGCAAGCGTTCTCCGAACATTTTCCTACATGCCTCCTGCGCCTTTGCTACCTCTTTCTTTGCAGCCTTCTTGGCTGCCTCATAACTTTCATGCTCTGCTGTTTCTGCTCCCGTACCCTTCGCCTTCTGCCACTCCTTGAACTTCTTCCTCTTCTCGTCAATCCTCTTTCCAACTTCATCATCCCACCTCCATTTGTCCGAGTACCTCGGTGGTCATTTTGTGCATCTACATACCTCACCAACGGCTCCCAACAGATTATCTTTCATTGACATCCAACCACTTTCAAGCTCAACCACATCATCCTCTACCATACTCAGCCTCTCTTTTAATGCCCCCCTTACTGTCACCTCTTTTAACCTCCACACCTTCATTCTCGGTTGGTACTTCACCCGCCGAGCTCTCCTCGCATCGTCGCAGACAACCAAGTGGTGCTGTGAAACAGCCTCCTCCCCTGGGATCACCTTTGTGTCCCGGAGGTGCCCCCTATCTCGCCTACGCACCATCAGGTCGTCAACGGTTGTCGTCGACCCACCTGACGTGTATGTAACAAGTTTATTGTCCTCTTTCTGGAACTGAGTTTTACAAATCAACAAATCAGCTCCATCAGCAAACTCCAAAATCCTTTCACTACACCTTCTCCATTTCTCACACCATATCTGTAACCCCCATGAACTCCCTCAAAACCATCCATACTCCTTCCCACATGTCCATTTAGGTCTCCTCCTACCACAACAACTTCCTCATCTTTCACGTTTTCCATCAGTTTCTCTATCGCACACCAGAACTTGTCCTTCTCTTCATCACTCCGACCAACCTGCGGAGCATATCCCGAGATGACGTTCACCAAGAGCTTTCCAATCATCATTTTCACCATCATCAACCTATCACTCACTCTAGTCACACTCACCACACTGTCTACAAACTCCTCAGAAAACAGGACACCAACACCATTCATGCCCTCCAGGCACCCTTGCCACACAAACTTATATTTCTGTCCCTGCCTACCCTTCACCATTCTCACACCACTTCCCTTCCATCTCGTCTCTTGCACACAACATATGTCCACTCTTCTTCTGACCAATACTTCCACCACTTCTCCTGATCTCCCTGTCATTGTCCCTATATTCCATGCCCCAAACCTCAGAAACCGACCTCCACTTTGGGCTGTACCCTGCCCATATGTAGTTGTAATTGTCATGGTTCTCTTTTTGAGGCAATGTTTTTATGGCCGGATGCCCTTCCTGACGCCAACCCTCTTAGTCGTCTCTTACGACACGCAGGGATACGGTGTACCTATTCTAATCCAGGGTACACACTGGGAAACGTTTAAAACATGGAAATTCTGGGGGGGAGGGGGGGGGGGAGGTGAGGGGGACATCACGGCTGCGGGGGCCCCGTCAGCACCACACCACGCCAGCCCGGTCAGCACCACACCACCGTGGCCCGGTCAGCACCACACCACGGCGGCCCGGTCAGCACCACACCACGTCGCCCGGTCAGCACCACACCACGTCGGCCTGGTCAGCACCACACCACGGCGGCCCGGTCAGCACCACACCACGTCAGCCCGGTCAGCACCACGGTGGCCCGGTCAGCACCACACCCTTGGAAAGGACTTCGATGCACGTTGGCCTAGAGCCTGGCGCGAAGTCCAAGGACATCAGCACGTCATCCGAAAACAGCTCCGGTTGGTGCGAATCACTCGGTCAATGGCGCGAACCAGGTCCCGACACGTCCTTGCTCGCCCAAGGCCTCGCTGGGTGTTACAGAAATGATACCTGATATATCTATCTTTTGATCTATAATTATCTATCTTCCATCTGTCTATATATTTTCTACATATGTATCTATCTATGTATCTATATACATATTTGAGCAATGTGTGTGTGTGTTTTCTGATTTTCTGGCCACACCTTTTCACCCACAGGGCTAAAAATTACCATGAGGACTTCACTCCCCCAGGGTGGTTTTGCACTATAAACCTCCCCCAATCTCCTATCCCAGCCCCACCTAAGTAATGCTCCAGGAAAGTACATATAAAGGGTGCCAATTTGATTCATACAGTTCACAAAACTTTACTTACTGACGGGTTTTAACCTATATATGTAGGGCGTCCCTTTATTTTTTGAGTTTGTTTCGAAAGCCATTAATTAGATGTATTGCCCGATGTATATTCCAAGTTTCAGCTAGTTTCAATGTATAGCCTTTGAGATATGAGCGCCAACACATTTTGGACAGACGGACGGACGGGCTGATAGACACCAACGTGAATTCGAGAATTTTCACAATAAAACTCAAGAATGCGGAAACGCACGTTGCTGAAATTTGGAACATATTACCTCGATGTACAAAGCATTTACTTCTGAAATTTGCAGCCGCTTTCGTCCAGTAGAAGCCAAGAAACGAATTTTCAGTCCCTTTGTTCAAGTTGCATCCAGAGAAACCATCCCGTATACAAGGGAAGGGCGCTTTGCACCTCCCTGATTTACCAGCCACATTCTTTGACACATGGTGCTAAAACTTGGCATCAAGAGTGTTCACTCCCCCAGGAGGGTTTTTCACGATGGCCTGCTTCTCCAACAACCCCCTACCTACCCACCCCACCCCATCACTCCCCCTCCCCCCCACCACACCACCCCACTTCCTCCCTCTTTCCCCCCACCACAACACCCCTCCCCAACCTGTCCCCACACCCCACCTAAATCTATATTAACTGAATAAATCTATATGGACGAGCAGAAAAATTATTGAATAATAATATTTTCACATCATTCATCCTTGAATAATCTTACCGACCGATGTACCAAACAATGCATGCGGAATTGCTGATGCCAACGGTGTAATTGACAATTTTTTAATTTTTTTGAGGGTGAAAAACAGGGGTGCAGTTAAAACACTGTTGTGGATAATACACCGGAAAATACAGTACTTCTGACTCTGTCTTTGATAAGGCAGAATGTTTAACACTCTAAAGAGTTTGTTTGCCTCCTAAATCTCATAATCCAACCCATTTTATCCCCTCATACTCACTGTGTACTGGACTATGTATCCTCATCTAAGAAGACAGAGAAAGTTATGTCCAGCCTTGACTCAGGAGGGTTCATTTGATGATCCTTCTGGAGCTATAGTGTGAGACAGTGAGATTTTTCAGGATTGAGGTACATGTTAGATTATCACACCAGAGTCTTAGCATTTCCAGATCAGCAGAAAGAGAGATCCAGCTTTTGTCTGCTGAACAGAGGGATGGGGTGCTGTGTGGATTCGTCTGCAAAAACGGACGAGAAGGTCTTCGAGAACATCAGAGAGGTCATTTATGTCAATGATTTTTAGCTCACCTGGAACGAAGTTCAGGGCAGCTTATGCGATGGCACGTCGTCCGTCCGTCCGTCCGAAACTTCTTCTCCGAAACTGCTGATGGGATTGCGAACAAATTTGGCACAAATGATATTTGTTGTGTTGTGACTAAAGTTTGTTCACAGCATTAAAAAAAAATCGAAGTCGAAGGGGGTTTACCGGGGGTCAAAGTGGGTCGAGGTTTGACCCCCCAAAATAGGAATTATAAGAAATAGGAATAGGAATATTATACGAAAATAGGAATATGAAAATAGGAATAATATGCTTTTTCCTCTGAAACTACACAAACTATTTCGATGAAACTTGACCACAACCTTCACCACCCGTGATGTACCAAAGCTTTTCACGGTATTTTAAAAATCTGCCCCTTTTGAGGTTTACGGGGGTCGGGGGGGGGGGTGGCCCCCAAAATAGGTGTTTGCTTTTTTCTCAAAAACTACATGCAATTCCGATGAAACGTCACCACAACCTTCATCACCCGTAATGTACCAAAGTTTGTTGACGGCATTTAAAAAATCTGCCCCTTGGGGATCTAGGGGGGTTGCCCCCCAAAATAGGTATTTCCTTTTTTTTCTCAGAACCTACACACACAATTTCGATAAAACTTCACCACAACCTTCATAATCCGTGATGTACCAATGTTTGTTCAAGGCATTGGAAAATTGCGGTCTGAGGAGGTACATGGGGGGGGGGGGGGGGGGGGGGGTTGCCCCCCGAAATAGGTATTTTGTTTGTTTGTTTGAAATGTTATGATTAAGGTCGTATGATTCTGCATGTTGCCCTGTCTTCTAGCAAGCATTGGAATTGGTTTAAAATATCTTTAGTCGGTGCAGTATACTGTTTATTCTACCAGGTGAGTGCCAGGGGTATTACCTCTATGTTTTATTAGTTGAACTCCATAATGTCTTACTGTGTGTAGTTGGGGCATTGGCAGTACTGACAAAGGCATTGATTGAAGACCCTTTCCATCAAATTGTAGTCTTACACCAGTTTGTTCCACTTGTATTTATCTTGGTGTACGTTTTAACAATTTATCGAGGCGTTTTAGTGGATTCTGTATTTCAGGTAAACCTGTGGCTGTGACACACGCACGAGGCCGTGGCCTGTCACATGTATCGCCTGAGGCAGACCCAGAATACGAGTCTTATTATTACACCATGAAAGCGCAAGGCAAAGGTAAACTCTAGGTCTTGCATGAAAAGCAGGGCAGCAGTGTGCTCCTTACTTGAAGATACAGTATATATATATATATACACGGGTTTCTTTTTATATCCACTTTACCTGTTCACATGTACCCTTGCAGGTCTTACTCGGATTGCCACAAGAGAAGATCTGCATGGTGAAGCAGGAAGTTTCTCTGACGAGGATGTTGAAAAAGGCTTGGACTCATTTGCATTGTCCATGGCAGAGATAGCTTCCTGTAGTTATGAGGCAAGGTTGGTCAGAATGTTTGTCTTAGCATTTGTTTGTGAAAGTAACTGGGAAAGTAATGGTATTGTGAGACGGTCTGATGTCTAACATTGGGGTTAGCTGCAGACTCCTCATATTTGTTTGTTTGGACAGATCTGTGAAGTTAGATTGCAGACCGTTGATAATGGTGGAAAAAAGGGTTAGAGAGGTGGAATTGAGCACAAGGATAACACTGGAGGAGGGGGCACAGGGACAGGACTGACCAGCAATGGAGTGTGTCGGGATTACGTGAGACCGATCTTAAAAATTGAAGTTCATTTTCAGCATTGATTCTGTCCTCATATCATCTGACAGAAGACTTGTCTGAACGCTGTCGTACATACAAATCTGTTTTGTTCTGTGTAATTCTCACATGCAAACAAGTGTTAGGAGCTATTGAAAAATATATTCGTGGATTTATTTTACTTAGTGGAGCTTTCTTGTTACTTCCACATACGTGTTGCTATCTGGCATTATTTTAATCCTTGAAACAAAATATATTGTGAGAAACTTTATATTTACCAGATGTAACTGTAAATAATGAAACGATACACCTCGAATTTTGTGATCTTGATATTTCATTTGAAACGTTATTTGGACAGAGAGGGAGAACCTTTGGGATGGCCCTCGTAGACGACTCTGCTGATCTCATTTTATAATGTTTTCAATCACTGAATTGTTCTATCTCTTGTTTAACCCCTTACTTTGTCCTGGTCGACGGAACAGGCAGGCTGGTGTGAAGAACGGCATGTTTTTTGGCAAGGCGAAGCAAATCTGTCCAGAATTACAAGCAGTTCCGTACAACTTTAAGGCTTGCAAGGAGGTGGCGCTGAGCTTGTACCACACACTAGCCAGGTAATCATGCTGTTTGTCAATATGTTCAACACTTTTATATGGAGTGTACTGTATCTAAATTTGCAACATGAAGATTTGCACACCCTGTCAATACTTTCTAAGCCACCTACCACTTACAGGCTTGAATGCACTTAATCCCATTATAATATTTGAAGCCAAATGAGTACTTAGATGTAAGACCATCAATTTACCTTTGACTATTCTAAGATTCGGGATGAAGGATCCAAAGTTTCCATGGGACGACAGAGAACAACAGAGTGTAAGGAGTGGTCGCAGGCTCCTGTACGACCGTTAAACAAGGAGATGAGGTCATTTGGCCCGTCATTGCCGTGTTGCACTCCCTCGATATTAAAAACAAACAAAAAAAAAATTAAATATGTTTTGGATTGTTTTTGTTACAGCTCGAAACGTTCAATCTTATCGATGTTTTGCAAAAGTCTAAATAACCCGATCTTGATCAGGTGACCCAACTTGTGCATCTTTTTATGTACGAACTGCATGTATGTATGTCTGATCATTATTGAATCAAAAACGGCCAGGCCAAACTCCACCATATTTGCATACATGCTTGCGGGTAACCAGAGTCGCGTCACGGGCACAAAATAATTCCCTTCATTCCCTCTCCCTCCTCCTTGGTGAGAACTAGTTGCGATTTTCACCTGCACACAGAATAGTGCAAGTGGTTTAACCACTGATCCCCACCATATACAGACTTGGCATTTAATATGGAATATATATTTTTTCTTGACTTGGGTTTACTTTCTTTACTCAGCATATCAATCTGGTGAGTTTCTTTTACACTTTGGTGATTTATTTGTTAAAAGAACCATGTCACTGATTGTCTGTCGCAGCAAGAAGTCAACAACAGGATTATATCACAGGTGGCGTGGCAAAATGTACGGACAGGTGCATTTGATGATTGGCTTCACAGTCGGGTATACAAGGGTTGTTGCGTTCTGTATTAGTGGAAAACAACTGCTGCACATCTCCAAAAGTTATTGCCGCTTCCTCTGGAGATGGTCCGTCAACTCGACAATGCTGTTTGTCATGGAGTGGTGGCTTTACGAAATTACGGCATGAAACAGCGTGCTATTGCTCGGCACTATGGCATCACTCAAGGTCAGGTGTCAAAGATCCTGAAACGAAATGCTCAGAGGGGTGTCCCTACTCCAATACCGAGGCCAGGACGTCCCCGCAGAACCACAAGGAGGGATGATCGCCAGCTGCACCGGTTAGTCCGCAATGGCCGTACCAAGTCAGCTAATCGGCTTAGGGCTGAGTGGCAGCAACTGACAAATGTGCCTGTATCCAGAAGGCTAGTCAACCAACGACTGGTTCAAGCAGGCTATCGTGCCAGGCGTCCCCTGAGAAAGCCACGCCTGACCAGGTAACACCGCCAGCGCCGATTGCAGTGGGCCAGAGAGCACCGTCAATGGCAGCCAGGACACTGGAATCACGTGATCTTCAGTGACGAGTCTAGATTTCTGGTCTATCGTCAAGATGGCCGCGTCCGAGTGCACAGACAAGTGCATGAAGCCTACAACAAAGATTGTATAGTGCCAACAGTCCAATCTGGAGGTGGTGGGGTGACCGTTTGGGCTGCTTTTCATGCAGGGGGCAAAACTGACCTGGTTGTTCTGAATGGAAACCTGAACCAGTTCAAGTACAGGGCCATTCTGGAAGAAACATTGCTTCCATTTGCTCGTGCAGCCTTTTGAGGAAACTTTGTCTTCCAAGATGACAATGCATGGCCTCATCGTGCTCGCATGATCCAACACTTTCTTGCTGACCGTGGTGTAGAGCATATGGAGTGGCCTGCCATGTCCCCGGATATGAATCCGATAGAGAACTTGTGGGCAGAATTAACGTGTCAAATCGACCACTTGGACCAGCAGCCGACCTCTGTGCGTGAATTGCAGCAGGCTATTGTCACTGCATGGCAAGCGATTCCTGTCCAAACCTTGGCAAATCTCCTGAACAGCATGCCTCAACGTGTACGTGCTCTCCTGAATGCTCGTGGGGGTTACACGAAGTACTGAACTGTAATTTTACTGTCCGTAATCCCATTCGTAATTTAACTTTTGTTTTTGTTAAAAAAAAATTTGGCTAATGTGCAAAATAAAGAGATACTTCTGGAAAACGCACAGAAGTTTAACACAGTACTGTCCATGAATTGAGTTCGATATCAGTTTACATCACTTTCAAGGATCAATTTATTTGTTTCGAAATGTCAAATGTGGTTTTTGTTTCTTTTAAAGGTCACATTAACAAAATCTAGAATAATTTCAACATAATTCCAATGAACTTTTGGTTCTAAGACATCTTGAAAAGTAAGTTCACCCCCACAAAAAAATATTCCATATTAAATGCCAAGTCTGTATATTGAGGGTGCGTAGATAGTGCAAATTCTGAAGAAAAAAAATACTGTCGCACATGGGTTTTCGCTCTTTCACGAGCCTCGATGTTGTATACAAAAAAAAAAAAAAAAAAAAAAATGGAAAAGGTGAGGCGGTGTGAAGGAGAAGTGCTGCCAGAGTGAAAATAAGGGAGGAGGAAGTAGGGTCAGAAGGTGGGATGGGGTGTGGTTTGCCAGAAGTGTAACGGGAGGCAGAACTGGTGCAAAGTCACTTGCAGCAATGCATTGTGTGTATTATTTATGTCGGATCAAGGTGAGGGATTGTAATTGTAAAGGATGTAGTTTACCACAGGGCATTGTAAATGAGGGTCATTGCTTCTTTGAAAAAATGTTTAGCTTCATTCAATAAGGATTGTCGCGTTACTCCCCCTTGGTTAATACCGGGGAAATCACGGCTGGCCAAAGCCAGCTTTAACTCCAAAGGCGTTCAGTTCAAATAGCGGATTTTATAGCTACATGCGGGAGGAAGAAAGAAGAAGAAGAAGCTGGAAGCTTTTTCCTGTTGCGATCCACCAATCAGTCTTCAACCCTGCAAAAAGTAACTCAAATGGGAACGGGTTTAAAATGTACATAAAATAATGAAAGGCTTTATTGCCACGGATGCCGATAACAAGGAAAACCCCGACTATAAAACTAAAACCTAAATGGAGCACTCCCACACCAGACGTATAACACACACGAGCGGAGAAAATAACCTGCAAAGTAATGGTTATCGTGCACTTAGCTGCGAGCGCCTTGTGGGGTCTCGTCAGGTTCGCCAAAAGTCGTCCGGCACGTTGGCAGGAACCAGGCCTCGATGTCCTCACACGCCACAGCGCTCGCACTCTCGTCCACATGCCGCCTCCCCCGTAAGCTGTTTCTCTCAATCCCAGATGTCAAATGAACAGGGGAACGAGGAGACAAGGCCGGCACACAACCACTTGTGCCGAGGTCCAGAACGCCAAGAGGAGAAGATCGTCAGCACACACTCGCAGGCAGGCACTAGAGCAAGAGCCTGAAGCAAGAGAGGGTCCAACGCAAGAGAGCAGAGAGACAAAATATCAGACGCACTCCCTTTTTATAATCTCCCCTTGGCCAATCAGCTGGCTCCTTCTTGCCTCTGGGCTTCAGCTGCGTGCCGATTAGCCCTCCCTACCATTGGTGTGATTTCCCCATCAAACCCTTCGACCAATCCGTTGCGAGGTGGGCATGGCCTCAGCCGGCCTGAACAATGTTTTATCGCCATGTTGGCGCAATGCATGGGCGCTTCCTGCCTGCACTTCCAGTGAGTTTTATTGTGGGGGGGGGGGGGGGGAGGGGGGGGGATTTAATTAGTGTATGTGGTGCTAATGGGCCTGCCGAGTGTCTATGTGTAGTGCCATAAGGGCCGAAGGATAAATCACAAGGTCTCACACACAGGGGAATTAGCATAATCCCGACAATAATTAGCACAAGGCCATCATCGAATTACCACAAATATACAAGCTTCATCCGACATCCGGGCTGAACAGGTTCCTACTTATGTACATCGAAATGGTTCTTCCTACCCCCGATCATCGGAGCATCTACCTATACAGATCTACCTGAATCTATATATCACTCTACCCCAAAATTCATAACTATATTTGCCGCATGTAAGTGAAAGGTCGATTTAGTGTTAAAGTATAAATTCTTTCCACCATCTGATATCAATTGGTGAAACATTGACGTCACTATGTTAACTCCTTACTGCAACAAAGACTGAAGTACTGCGACATGATTGCAATCTTCTGATGGCAGTAAACAAATTTCCTGTTTAAAAAAAAATGTTTTTCCTACTTTTTGTTCATAGTTAGGCCGAAAAAAATATATTGCTGGTCTCTGGTCAGACCAAAGTTCCAGAATTGATGCGGCGATGCGGTTTTTTTTTCTTTTTCTGAAAAGCATGGATTGCACATATATATGCGGGCTTCCAAAGTGCGTGTTTGCCATTTGCAGCTTCACAAAAGAGATTGAAGCAGTGAGCTGTGATGAGGCCTTGGTGGATGCCACAGAAGTGCTGAACGAGACGGAAGCTTTGCCAGAGGAGCTGGCACAGCAAGTGCGTGCGGAGATTATGGCACAAACTGGCTGTGCAGCATCTGTGGGCATGGGTAAGATTAAATATTGTAAAACACAAGTACAAAAAGTACTGATGATATTTGAGTTGTTGTCGTGGCTACATTTTCAGTGTAAAAACTACAACAAATGTTCCAATATTCCAATGACGAGGTGTGTGTGTGTGTGTGTGTGTGTGTGTGTGTGTGTGTGTGTGTGTGTGTGTGTGTGTGTGTGTGTGTGTGTGTGTGTGTGTGTGTGCGCAGTGTGTGTGTTTAATTTTTTTTTTTTAACACTTGCTTAGTGCATTTGATATGTACTCCCCCATTGCATTGTGATATTTTACTACCGTCTTCTCATATTATAAAAATTTTGCTTCGATTTTGTTCATTGGAATACAACGAGTTTGTAAACTGAACTGCCCTTTTAAGGTCCAAATATTCTCCTTGCAAAAATTGCCACTCGCAAAGCCAAGCCTGATGGGTTTGTCCATCTCCGGGCGATGAAGGCGATGGAGTTTCTGCAGAATGAACCAGTCACCTGTCTACCAGGTAAACATGCTTACACTGACATTGGTTTTACATAACATTACCATTGTCAGCTTTCTCGCTTTAACCCAAGTTACTCCCTTTATAAGGGGTGAGGTTAAACGGCACCTCGTTCCTGCCCTGCCTTGACCACGATACTCCTCCACTTCCCTCTGTCCTCAGCCAAATCTCTCCACTCTCCAACCACCCCCACATTACTGATATCCTCCTTCACACAATCCTCTCACCTCAACCGCAGTCCACCTCTTTTCCTCCTACCTTGTTCCTTCTACCGATATCGAGTTGGAATTGTATAAGTGGAGATGACCATTTGTTGCTTGCACTTAGCAAGAACATTCCGCTGGTGAGTCGTGCCTGTATCCAACCCCTTGCTGGATTCTAAGGGCAGATGTGAGTGATGAAGGGGGATGTTGGTAGATCTTGCTTGCAGGTTTTGAATTACACAGCTAATTATTTTTGCAAAACAGCATGGTATAGATAAGGAGATTTTAATCCAACTCAATTTTATTTGACCTTAAAACTAAGCTCAGGGTTGCTCACCTATCTTGCCATACCGTGAGAAGCATCTGGTAGTCTGATTATATTATTCAGAAGTTTCTGTTATCACGTCTCAAACCTTCCCATACAACAACATTTAACCTTTACACTTCTGATGCAGTTTTAACAAACCGTCCTTGCAAATATGTTAACAAAAAAAAAACATTTTAACAAAATGGACAACACTAGGGCTTTCAGGAAATAAAACGGAATTTGAAAAATGTGGATTTGGGGTATATTAACGGGGGTAGAAAGATCAAGGTTTTGGATGGGGGAAGAGATGGTGGTGAACAGCTGTTTTAAAGACCTGGAGGGAGGAGTGGGATTGAAGAGAGTGTGGGAGTTTGTTCCAGAGGTGGGAGAAAAGAGGAATGAAAGAGTGAAGGTGAGCAGAGAGTGTTGATTTGGGCAGTTTCACCAGAATAGGGTTGCTGACGAGAGAGAGTTGCAGGCAGTTGCAACTTGTGCGTCCTGCAGGAATATTTGGGGGACAGAGCGCATACAGAGCAGGGGGAGCTAGGCCAAAGAGTATTTGGTGGAAGATAGAAAGACCACCAACCTGCCTGCGGTGAGAGTGTGAAAGGCCCTCAGAATCGGCTTCATTGCGGGAGATTCCATGATTCTGAATGCATTGGTTTCTACAGCGTGAGGCAGGAGCACCAGCCCAGAGGGGAGAACAGTACTCCATCAAGCTGCGGATGAAAGCTTTGTATGTGGTGAGGAGCTCAATTGTGCCAAGAAAGGACTTTGCATGATGGAGAATGCCCAGTCGGCGACTGGCTTTGGAGGCCAGCTTGGAAATGTGGTTTTCCCAGGAAAGATCATGGCAGATAGTGAGACCCAAAAGCTTGAGTGGCACAACTTCTTCGAGAGGATTGTTGAGAATGTAGATGGGAGGGTTTTCCAGATGGTCTTTTTGGAGAGACATTGTGAGAGTGTGTATTAGAACTACTAACCCGCCCTATGGGCAGGGCTTCAATTGGGAAGCCCAAATGAAAAGGCAAAATATCAGACATTGAAGGCTTTTAAAAATTTTAATCGATTCATATGTACATCCGTTGAATCATATCACACGCAAATCATTAAAATCTAAACAGTACATGGCGCCCATTTTGAAAAAAGATTGAATTCTGCAAAACTGAAGCGGCCGCTGCACATCTTTCTCAGTCGCACGTTTACGTGTGAAGAGTGCGCGCCGAATCTGTAACACGGAAGCGGCCCCTACACCTGTTTCTCAGTTGCTTTGCACACGCTGCCATGTTACTTCGGAGCCGCACGTTTATATAGGAAGAGTTCGTCAGGAGTCGATCTACTCTCTCATGGTACGTAGCATAAACAGTATTTGTAGAATTTCAACAAAAGCCACATCACTGTTCATACCGGTAAATATTATTCCATCGTGTTTGTAAAAATTGGAAAAACAATATAGCCTGTTTTACTCCCAGGGGTACAAGGAATAAAACCACCTTTAGAGGCCATTTTTCCCCGCAAGCGGGGGTTGGCCTTTTTCGGGAACTGTGGTTGTTGTTGTTTTTCGGTCCCCTTTTTGAAGCAATGTTTTACGGCCGGATGCCCTTCCTGACGCCAACCCTTTTTGCCGCCTTTAACGACAAGCAGGGAATTACCAGTGAACTGGTACTCAATCTCTCCATTAATTTTGTTTTTATTTCCAAAAATCCAAATTGGCTCCGAACCCAAGATCATTCGACTGTGGTTGTTGTTGTTTTTCGGTCCCCTTTTTGAAGCAATGTTTTACGGCCGGATGCCCTTCCTGACGCCAACCCTTTTTGCCGCCTTTAACGACAAACAGGGAATTACCAGTGAACTGGTACTCAATCTCTCCATTAATTTTGTTTTTATTTCCAAAAATCCAAATTGGCTCCGAACCCAAGATCATTTGATCAACAAACAAACAACAACAACAACAACAACAACCACAACCACAGGAATACTCACCTAAAATGCCGTTGCGATCGGTTGAGCCGTTTTTGTGGTACCTTCGAACGGACAGACGGACATTTTTTTTAATTTTTTTTTGTATACAAGATCGAGGCTCGTGAAAGAGCGAACATTAATCACACAGAAAGACAAACAGACACACAAAACAAATAACATCGGGAGCGGTAGACAAGTTGGGGAGAGAGGGGGAAGGACACAAACACAACATTTGAGAGCAGGGACCGAGAGACATGGAGACATCGAGAGAACTGTGGGAGGGAGAGGGCTTTGGGGGGAAGGCATGGGAAGGGGGGGGGGGGGGTGGGAGAGGTATAAAACATATGGACACTGCCAAGACTTCCAGGAAAGAAGTTGGAATTTCAAACAAGGTGGATCTGGGGTGAATTAGTGGGGGTAGAAAAGATCAAGGTTTTGGATGGGGGAAGATAAGAGATGGTGGTGAACAGCTGTTTTGAAGACCTGGAGGGAGGAGTGTGATTGAAGTGAGTGTGGGAGTTTGTTCCAGAGGCGGGAGAAAAGAGGAATGAAAGAGTGAAGGTGAGCAGAGAGCCGAGATTTCGGCAGTTTAACCATCAGAGGGTGGCTGGCAGATCTTGTGCGACCTGTAGGAATATTTGGGGGACAGAGCACAGAGAGAGCTGGGGGAGCAAGGCCGGAGAGGAGTCGGTAGAAGACAGAAAGACCACCTACCTGCCTGCGGTGAGTGAGTGAAAGGCCCTCAGAGATAGCTTCATCGCGGGAGATTCCAATGATTCTGAAAGCTTTGGATTCAACAGAGTGAAGCCGAGCCAGGTGTGAGGCAGGAGCACCAGCCCATAGGGGAGAACAATATTCCATTGAGCTGCGGATGAAAGCCTTGTATGTGGTGAGGAGCTCAGGTGTGCCTAGGAAGGACTTCGCACGATGGAGGATGCCCAGTCGGCGACTGGCTTTGGAGGCCAGCTTGGAAATGTGGTTTTCCCAAGAAAGATCATGGCAGATGGTGAGACCCAAAAGCTTGAGCGACAGAACTTCTTGGAGAGGATTGTTGAGAAAGTAGATGGGAGGGTTGTCCAGTCGATCTTTTCGGAGAGACATAGTAAGAGTGTGAGATTTGTCAGGATTGAAAGACATGTTCCACATGTTTGACCAGTCTGTGATTTTGTCCAGGTCTTCAGAGAGTGAGGAGGCTGCAGACTGCCGATCTGAGGGAAGAGGAATGGAGCGGCAGAGAGTGGAGTCATCAGCAAAGAGATACAGAGGATTTTCCAGAGAGTCGGAGAGATCATTGATAAAGACCAGAAAAAGCACAGGGCCCAGCACACTGCCTTGGAGAACTCCAGCCTGAACGGGAAGGGGAGATGAGAGAAATCCATTCAGGGCCACACGTTGACTACGACCAGAGAGGAAGTCCGCAAGCCATGCATGGAGATTTCCATGGATACCATAGGAGGAGAGTTTGGTGAGCAGAGCTGGGTGCCAGACCGTATCGAAGGCACGTGATATGTCAAGGGAGACAGCTCTGATTTCCTGTTTGGCATTGAGGACCTCCATCCATTGTTGAGACAGCAGAAGCAGCATGTCCAGAGTAGAGTGACCTGGTCTGAAACCAAATTGATGATCAGAGATCAAGCCATTGGAGAAGAGGAAAGATTTCATATCCGAAGCAATGATGGATTCCATGACTTTGCTGATAATTGGGAGCAGGCTGATTGGTCTGTAGTTGCAAGGATCTGTTTTTGCACCTTTTTGTGTAAAGCGGTAATGTTTGCTGATTTCCAGGATGCTGGCAGATGACTTTGAGCAAAAGATAGGGTGAAAAGAACAGAGAGAGGGTGAGATAGAGCGGCAGAGCAGGATTTTAGGACCCGTGGGCTGATGCCATCTGGTCCAGTTGCAGAATCAGAGTCGAGGTTTGACAAAAACTCCTCCACCTTGTCAGGAGAGAAGGTCACAGAGTCCAGGAGCAGTTTGGTTCGACTGGGAAAGGTGGGAACAGAGAGAGATGGGTTTGGGACTAAGGATTTTGAGGCAAACACAGAGTTGAGGCATTCGGCTTTGTCACGTGCGATGTCAACTGTGTGGCCATTTGAGGTAAGGGAGGGGATGGAGGGGGAACAAGCACCAGAAACGGATTTGACCAGACGCCACCAGGATTTGGAGGAAGGAGACAGGTTTGAGAGTTCATTCTTGAGTGAGGAGAGATAGTGCTTCCTGGCACTCCTGAGGGTAGACACACACTTGTTCCGAGCTTGGTGGAAGGAACTGAGATTTCCTTCATTTGGATTAGCCTTCCAAGAGGCAAAGGCAAGTTGTTTCAGGGCAACTGCCTCACCACAAGATTCGGTGTACCATGGACGGGAGGAAGGGTAAGACAACTGAAGGCGAGATGGGATAAATCTGTGCATGAGAGAGATCAGTTTGCTTTGGAAGAATTCCCAGGAAGAATTGATGTCAGAGGCAGTGGAGATGGGAGACCAATCCAGACGATTGATGGCTGCTTGAAGACCGTCCCAGTCGGCCTGAGTGAAATGCCAGACTCGTCGACGCTGAGGAGGCTCTCTGAGAATGGCCAGAGAGATGTCCACTTTGACAAGCACATGATCAGAAGAACCGATTGGAGCAGAAGAAGAGCAGCAGACATTAGCAGGGAAGTTAGTCATAACCAAGTCTAGAAGAGAAGATACTCCATTGGCTGAATTTGGTGAATTATAGTAAGATAACGACACTCCGTTGAGCACATTCCTCCCTCCACCAGGCTAAACCGTTTACATTTTGTATCGCACTGATAGGCCAGATGAAAATTCGGACTCGAACCAAAAGTGTATCGGCTTGTTCTTGTCACCTACCCAACTCAATCACTATGTTTCGTCAGAATCCACGCATAACTTTTTGAGATGTCATGCTATGCATCTCTCAGTGTTGAAGGATCACTGATTGTAGTATCCGGATTGGGATCTTCACCAAAATCTATTAATTTCGTCCTTGCCACACACACAACCTCTCCACCACGTTTTGTCCAAACCCGTCCATAACGCTTTGAGATATTCTGCTCACAGACAAACAAACAAGGGTGAAAACATAACCTCCGTCCATCTTTGGTGGCTGAGGTAATTTAGGAATTCCAATGGGGAAAAATTCAATCATTTTGATCGATTTTTGTCTGTTATTCCCATTATACGTTTATTTAATTGCTTGTTGTTTTTTTTTCTTGAGTAGTATTTTTATTTTGCTTTGTTATCATAAAAGTTGTTATGATTCTACTGTTAGTTAAATTGCAAAGCTCATGGAGCCTCCTGATTTCCTTCTACTCTCACAAAAGTATAACTTGAACCCAAATTGATTATCATTATCACCATCATTGCACAATTTACCATAGTTCTGTTTTTGGTCACAAGGTTGAAGTCCCGGACTGTGATGCTTGTGAAACATACGCTTTCATTGATTTGAGCATTGTGAATTGATTGATGTTTGTGTATGCAGGTGTCGGCCAATCCATGGCAATACGGTTGCATGCACTGGGTGCAGAAACTTGTGGGCAGTTGGCAGCACTACCGCTTGATCGGCTGCGGCATGAGTTTGGGCCACGCACGGGACGCAACCTGCACAGTGCCTGCCGCGGTCAGGATGACCGAGCCCTACAACCTGAAAAGCAACGCAAGTCGGTGTCAGCTGAAGTCAACTATGGCATCAGGTTCAAACAGGTGAGAAGGTGAAAAAACACTTATGGAACATTGTATTCTTACTTTCTACAAGCTTTTTGTAGGTGTCATTGCAAATTGACTGATAAGTAATTTGAACATTAGGTGGTTGTGTAGAGGAATGTTTTGCCTGTCATTTGTCTGGCTGTTAATAGCAGTTTATGTGGAATTAAAAAATGTGGGTGACGTAGTTCTTGAAAGAAACAGTGACAGCACCATTGAAATGGGTCAGGCCCGTCAAAGTGGAAGAGAGAATAATGAGGGAAAGACACAAAAAAGTTAGGAACTTGGTGTGAAAGGAACATTTCTATCCACAACACAATTTCCAGAACGGGGCAGACAGTCATAACCAGTTTCAACACACTTGTGTTTTGTTTTTGTTTTCTTTGTTCACTTTCAGGAGTGAGGCTCATGTAAGAGCAAGGTATAACTGACAGTAGGACACACATCAAGGGAATCAATGAACAGGATAAGAGAAAAGGGAGGCGTTGAGGAAACACTGAAAGTGGCAAGTTGGATGGTAGTGTTGGGAAAGGTTAATGGGGGTAATAAAGATCATGAGACAGGATTGGGGATGACAAGAAATGGCACTGCACTGCTTGCTTGAAGCCATGGCGGGAAGAGTGAGGTAGAACAGCCTCTGGAAGGTGGTTTTGCCTTTTTCCTGTCTTGACCCTTTTTTTTTCTTTCCTCTTTCCAAAAAAAAAAGAGTTGTTCAGGAATCAGATTGCAGATGTAACAAGAGTAATCGTATCAGAGTAAGTTATTGATTTGTCATTTATGTAATTGCATTGATTCATTACTCCTCGACACTTAAGGTGGACCAAAAGCCAGAACTGGTGCTTGAAACTATGTAGCTATACGTTGGAGATATGTAGGTTAGTGATATTGTGAAAATGTGTCCTCTGTTCTCCAGGCTGAAGATGCTGAGGCATTTGTGAGAAGTCTTTCAAGTGAACTTGCTGTGCGACTTGAGGCAGCAGGATTCCGTGGGCATCGGCTCACGCTGAAGTTGATGATGCGCAAGGCAGGAGCACCAACAGAAAGTACAAAGTTTTTAGGCCATGGAATATGCGATCACCTTTCCAGGTTCATTACTCTTCTACCAGTATTTTTTTCATCAGTATCAATAGTCTCACCCTGAATGGGATGCAGGGATATTGCAATGCCTGTGTGTGTGTATGTGTGTGTGTGTGTGTGTGTGTGTGTGTGTGTGTGTGTGTGTGTGTGTGTGTGTGTGTGTGTGTGTGTGTGTGTGTGTGTGTGTGTGTGTGTCTCTGTCTGTCTGTCTGTGTGTCTCAATCTATATATTTTTGCTTTAAAAATGTTTTTCTCTGCAACCACTTGACCGATCGCTGTGAAACTTTAAACAAAGGAGGGACTCCCCATGGAGAATATTTTATTGCCAACTCTGATGTCATAGGTCATATAATATGGCAGCCATATTGGATTAAAGGAAAATAATTGGACCATTTTCTCTGAAACCGCTCAACGAAAAAAATGGAAACTTGGCATATGCCATGAACTCCCCATGGGGTATATAGAGTGATAACGATGAGATCATCTGTGAAGTGGTATTCCAGCCATAATTGGTTGAATTGAAAGCGTTATCTGAAAAATCTGAAACTTCATATATCTGATTTATGACCCGATGTGAGGGAGGAATGAAATACATGACATACATATCCCATGCCAAAAAACGATGTGACATAATAAGTGCATGGCTGATATGGGTATATGGGCCATAATAGTAACGTGCTGAGTTAAAGATGGTATTTTTGTTCAGAATGAACTCGCGAGGTGAGTCTAGATGCGCTCTACGAGTGAAGTTCTAGTTTTCATTGCTATCACTGTTATTTTAAATATATTATTGGCTTCCTTGTGTTTGTTTCACAGTTAGGACTTTCCATATTACCATAATAAAAAATGATATAATATTTAAGATGCATTGAGGTTATAAGCTTGATAGTCATTCAGTCAATACTCGAGAACATTTTCAATTATATAATAATTTGTTTGGATTGTACAACTTTCAAAATGCACTTACCTGTTTATTTAAGCAAAATCTGACAAATGGAGTAGTGTATTCACATTTGGTGATGTCCAAAAACTTGATGTACCTGGATAGCTTGATTTTTGTGGGCTGGGTGAGGTGGGAGGGGGAGGGAAGTGGAGGAGGTAGTCACACTATGGTAGTCACATAATCGGGCATGTGAAAGTGCGCAGTCACTCATAATTATACTGCACTCCTATGTGCCTTTATTTCATCCTGGGAATGTTATTTGTTGTGAACTTGATAAATTTGAAATTTTCAATTGCATTGGTCATTTGATTTGCATCATAAATCCTGTTGCTTGAAAATTATCTCCAGCCACATTTACACAATATAAGAAAATCTAATCACATGCCTGCCAGTTTTGTTTTTAGACCATTTTGCAGAAATGCTCTGCAAAATCAACTTCGTCAAAACATCTGTTTTTAGGAGCATCTTCCTGCTTGAAGAAACTTCAGATGCAGCCACGATTGGAAGCACAGCTTGGAGGCTTCTACAGAAGCTGGCCTTATCAATTACTGACATCAGAGGGGTAAGTTTTGGCATTGGATTGGGGAGAGAAAAGAAGGGATGGGTAGATGGGCTTGAAGCTTGCAACAAGTGTATGAAAGTCAGACATTTACATTTCAGTTGATTGTTTTTGTACTATATTATTTTTCATCAATAATTTCTGGGACATCAATTATGTACTGAACCTCCCCACCCCCACTTCTTGTATGAAGTGTGTATTTTAACTTTGTCTCCACAATGCAAGAAAACGCACTATATTTATTAATGCTTTATGTCAAACAGAAAGTATTTTTTTTGAATAACAGGTCAGATAACCTGGAAGCTTGCAGTTAATTTGAATTACTATTTTTATGAAAAATAATGGATTGTTCATTTAATTATTCCAAAATTTGCAATTTGATGTCTGTCTGTCTGCCCGTGATACATTCAGTCGTTACTTATCCAATGTCAACCAAACTTGACAGGAGTACTAAGGGTTACACAATGGAGGGTGGAGCTACTTCATTTGCCCCCTCCTTTCCCAATTTGCCCCCTCCCCTCAAGTAACTAAAAAAATTAAATAATTCCCATATCCGAATCCATATTCATATCTTCACCAAAATTTAACCGATTAGTCCTTGTCACACACCCACAACCTGTCTACTAAGTTTCGTCCAAATTCGTCCACAACTTTTTGATATATCCTGCCATGTATCGTTCTTGGCCCTATCTCCCAATGGTGAAGAATCACTTTAAAAATTCTAGTAGCCTGATCCGGATCCAGATCTTCACCAAAATGTAATCATTTCGTCCTTGTCAGATACGCTACCTCTCTGCCAAATTTAGTCCGAATCTCTCTACAACTTTTAGAGATATCTTGTTCACAAACAGACAGACAGACGGGTGAAAGCATAACCTCCGTCCACCTTTGGTGGTGGAGGTAACTAGAGCGGCACTCGGTAGAGAGCATACCTCCGCGAGGCTAAACAGTTTACGTTTTTTATCCCACTGATAGGCCGGATCTGGATCCGGACCTGAAACAAAATCTAATTGGCTTGTTCTCATCACCAAACCAACTCCTCCACCTCGATTTGTCAGAACTCGTCCACAACTTTTTGAAATATCGTGCTATATATCGTTTTTAGCCCCATCTTTCAATGGTGAAGAATCATAAGTTACAATTATTTTGTTACCGTGATAATTTAAGAATGGCTGAAGGGTCAATAAGTTAAAGGTCAGAGGTCCTCTTGGCCAAAAAATCTGTTACTGAGCTAACTTGTGAACCAGTGATGGGTTTCTTTTTACGGCGTAGCCCATAGGGCTAATCAGTCTAGAACA
Organism: Myxine glutinosa; assembly: GCF_964187855.1. NCBI lineage: Eukaryota > Metazoa > Chordata > Myxini > Myxiniformes > Myxinidae > Myxine > Myxine glutinosa. Next base: position 153,293,631 of record NC_136264.1, on the reverse strand, counting down.
GTGTATGTATGTATGTATGTATGTATGTATGTATGTATGTATGTATGTATGTATGTCCCCTCAAACGTATACTAATCAGAGCTGAGTATCTCATCACATGACAAGGTGATGTGATTACGTCTGATGTCATTACGGTGGTGTGGCGGCTGACTCCCCACACAGCCATTTTGATTCCAATTTCGTTCAAGCCGAACATATTGTCGAACCTGTCATATATCACAATCGCCATGCTCTACCTTTTCGTTTTTCATTTGGTGTGAAACGCAAACAAACCGATTGTTAAAATGACCATCACATATCGCAAGCATAGACGTTACGGCTCTTCCAACAATACAGTACGTATAGGCCTTCGGCCTTATGCTTCACCTTCGGACTACTTCCGACAAATTAAGCCCAGGTTTCTTTATACAATAGTGTATCGTTTCAGTAGTACAGTTTTCGTAATAATAATAACTAGCCGAAACCCGTGGAACATCCACGGAAGGGAGGATGTGGTGTATGGATAGAGTGTACCAATATGGATGGCATAGGGGATTTGCTTGTCCGAGTAAGAGTTAGGAAGAAAGATGAGAATGAAGAGTGCGTATATGAACAACGTATTTATTGCAATCTACTTAAATGACAACGCTACGATATACTTTTGAAAAATGAATGGATTCGTAATAGGAATCGGCATAGCACCACTCTGGCCATTTTTTATGAGACTATATGGTGTGGGTTGGATTTGTGTGAACAAAATCAAGAAAAAGGCGACACTTTGTAGAATCCAACTTACACTGCGTATAAAGTGTCACCTCCTGACTTTGTATTTTATATTGTTAGAGACAAAACAAACACTAAATAACATAGCCACATACCAAAAACGTGTATTTTCAATTTTCACTTGTGCAAAAATGCTACTCACAATTACATCGCCTGTGCGTCGGCCTGTGATTGAGCCAGAGAGTTGGCCTGTGAGTCAACTTCCTTTCCAATGTCTGCAAGAGTTGAAATACTGATTGTGAATGTGTAAAATTATATGAAAGAAGAACATGCATATCAATAGACGATGCCATCGAAAAGGAGAGCAGCTGTCAATAGAAAAGGATGTCTGACTTATCAATTTGACATTATTGCACAGGAAATGACAAACAAAGAAACAGTTCATTTCCATCGGGTAATATTACGATGAGAGATCAGCCGATACCTTTATTATGTCCATCAGCATCCATGGCACTTAGAAAAAAAAAACGTGGCATCAGCCAGCCGCAGCCAACTATCACGTGCCGTCTCGAAGTCAATGCCATCCTTTTATCTCTTCGTATACACCTCACTGATTTCTACCTTATCGTGAACAGGGTAAAGCCTACTTTGATAATCATGAACAGTGGCAGATGCAGGAGCGAAACGTAGGCGTAGGCCTCGGCCCTACCTATCCAGTTGTTGTTTCCGTTGTGTAAGGGGGGAAAAAAACAAACATTTTGGCCTCAGACCTTTGAGAGTACGTCGTTCCGTGAACTTTTTGAACGGGCCTCGTATGCCATGCTTCGTCAACGTTGGGTTGTTTTTAAATGATTTGAAGGATTAACTTAAGCACCGTGAATAGAGCAGATACTGATGGGCTGCTGATCGGTTTCACTTCGTTGTTATCACAGTATATGGAAGAAATTATGGTAAACCCACCTGATGAGGTTAGCGTACACCGTGATCGATGACACCGGCACAAATGGCGGAATAGATGGATTCTTCTTCATCGCATCGCATCGCATCGCATTCTCTTCCTGTGAAACTGTTTCATAGAACTGTGTCGTTTATGTACATTTTTATTTTATTACATTCACGTAGTTTCACATTCTTGACTTCGTGGAGCTTCAATGTGGTTCAAAAAAATAAAATAAAGATGGATTCTTCTTCATCGCATCGCATTCTCTTCCTGTGAAACTGTTTCTCCATTTAACGTTTCCAAAATCAAAACTTCAAAAACTTCTTCACTTCGATTCGAAAAAACTTCAAACTTCAAAAAACGTTTCCAAAACGTCACTCCATTTAACTTTATTAAAATGACGATAAAGACCATTTGCTTCACACCACCCGACTGTCCAATCAGCGGACGGCTCGCATCGCCTTGGCCCAGCAGACGCCAATACGATGGTGTCGTAAGATGGCGTCGTATCGGCCGTTAATCGGATACTTTTGGGTCCCAAAGTCGGCGAATTCAGATTTTTCGAGTATGGCTGTACGTGATAAACAAAGAGCGCGGTTCGTAGATGGAAAATGCATTAGTGCCGTGGGCATCGGGTCACTGGGTGCGGCGTAAAAGGGATAACAAAGTCGAGTCCTTACGGTATTATTATATAGATAATCTATCTATAATTCCACTAATCTCTGTGTGTATGTTTGTTTGTACGTTTGTTTGTTTGTTTGTATGTCTGTGACCGCTGTTTCTCGACAACTACCGGTCCGATATACTTGAAACTTGCCAGGTATATTGCTGGGGACCCAAGGATGTGCCTTTTCAAGGTTTTAAATTAATCGCAGAAGTAGTTACCGAGCTATGTCCAAAAAACGATTCAACCAATCAGAGAGCAGCGAGCTATCACGTGTGCCGAACGTGGCGAACAGACTCTGCCTCGGATGGCACATTTGAGAGCGTATTCATTTATTTCCCGTCGGCAAACTATGTTGCCGTTAAACTATGTTTTAAAACTAATTATAAAACTAATTAAAACTAATTTGCGATTCATCGTAACTGCGATTTGCGAACTTCCGGACAGTCAAATGAGGACGTCACTTCCGGACTTACGTAGCGGCTAGCGGGCGCCATTTGGAGGAGCTGGGAGGACTCAGTCGTGATAGAGTGAGCCTGAGTGAGTATATCAAGACAAGAACAAGATCTAGAAGGAGGTATGTACGGTGCGATTCATATAATATATTGTTTAGTTATCGTCGATGAGGAATTTGGGGGCCCGATTAACTGCAGCGCCATCCGAGCTGCGGCGTCGGGACGATACATTCATTGTACGGTAACATCACGCACTTACGGGCACGTCCTATATATATAGTACGGGCATGCCCTAGTATAGTAAATATGACCATAACACTTTAATCCCAATGTCATGAATGGAAAGTTAATGGATTGAAGCGGTGTATGGTTCATGATCAATGATGAGTGGTGTTCGGAACTAATATTGATAACCGAGGAAGTAAGGAATTATCCTCGGTTTTTTGATAGTAATATCAATTTCGCAATAATGATAATGTAACGTTAATATTATAGTAAATATAATCGTAACACTAATCCCTTCGTAGTGACTGAAAACTTACTGGAAGTTAAAATATATCATCTTCTACATATTAAAGTAGCGGCAGTTTTGTGTCCATTACGTCATTACGTATATGATGTCATTACGACAGCTAACTCCACCGACCAACATTTTAATTTACAAGTAGACCTTCACCCGCTCAATACGGGAGCTGCAGGAAGGGTAAATCCTCTTTGGGGTATATAGATTACAGTCGATCTATGGTCGGGTCGAAAGAACATTGGGTGTGTGTTCATTGACCAAGTTTCTTGTGGAGAGATCGCCAAGTGGTTTAAGCATTCGAGCAAACACTCCATTCAAAACCGTGATGGAACAGCTGGCTTGGCAAGCGCTAGCTAGCTGCTTGGTAAATGAGCACACCCCCAACCCTTGTGGGGTATATAGATTACAGTATATCTTCCCTCAGTTCTGTAATTAAAACTTACCTCACGGATGTTGGGATTCCTCCAAATTTATTTGTTTAATGTGGTAAACACCATTAGCGACTGTTAAAAAAGCTAATCATGTGTGTTTGTGGTTTATAATATTTTACAAGCCCGGCTACGTCGCTGTTAGACTTTCGGTCTTGTTTTGTTTTACCAAACTTGGTATAAGTATATATTATTATGCAAAGGTTAACTGATTCGATTTCTGCATCAAGAGGTCAAAGGTCAGTAACTGTAATAGTTTTTTTTTACCGCGATAACATAATGGCTGAAGGGAACTAAATTGAACTTGTATATATTATGATGAAAAGATGAACTAATGAGGTTTTGGCAACAAAGGTCAGAGGGCATGTCAGATAAAAAAAAAAGTGATATTTGAGAACAGCGAAAGGGATTTAAATCAAGCTTAGTATAAGTATGTATAAAGATGTCATAATGTGGGCGGAGACATATCGGTCAACGTCGCGACGTCGAAGATTACCGTTTTAGTTGCCCTGCAATCTCGAAGCGGAAAGCAGGGTTAGTCATTCGGGTGCGTACGTAAGGCGTGCGTACGTATGTGTCTGCATTTTTGTCCCCCGTCGCACAGCGGAGCGAAAGGGGGACTATGGTTTTCCCGTGCGTGCGTGCATGCATAAGCGAAGGACCGCATTCGAATTTGGTGTGTGGGTGCAACCCACGTCAAAATCCAAGATGGCCGCCGCCATGTATGTCTGTTGCCATGTATGTCTGAACCTTGTGAGCTGAATATCTTGAAAAATAAGCGAAGTACCAACTTCTAATCTGGTGTGTGGGTGTATCTAGGCACAAGGAAGAATGCTATTGAAAATTGGGTCGCCACGTCAAAATCCAAGATGGCCGCCGCCATGTATGTTTGAACTTTGTGAGATGAATATCTTGAAAAATAAGCGAAGTACCAACTTCTAATTTGGTGTGTGGGTGTATCTCGGCATAAGGAAGAACGCTATTGAAAATTGGGTCGCCACGTCAAAATCCAAGATGGCCGCCACCATATATATGTCTGAACCTTGTGAGCGAAATATCTTGAAAAATAAGCGAAGTACCAACTTATAATCTGGTGTGTGGGTGTATCTAGGCACAAGCAAGAAGGCTGTTTAAAATTGGGTCGCCACGTCAAAATCCAAGATGGCCGCCTTACGTCTGTCTTCCACTTTGTCAACTCGCATCACTTCACCGACGTGGGACCTAGGCGTAACGCTTGTTATTCCTAATTATGACGTCATTTGTCACGTGGTATGGACGCCATTTTGGAAAACGTTATACCTCTATATCTGCCAAACCACTCAATGGAAAAAGTTGAAACAAGGCTCATTTTCAAGTACTCCCCATGGGGAATAAGATATGTTTATGATGATGTCATCGGTGCCTTCGTTATGACGTCATAATTCGACAAGTATCGCGCTTCATCCGATCAGTATGAATTTTTTTTTTCTCTGCAACTGTTGGTCTGACGGATACGAAATTTGTACCATAGGAGCACCTCCTCCTGTAGAATATTTTAATGATAATTATGATGTAATAGGTCACGTGGTGCAGGCGCCATCTTGGAAGAACCGAAAAACATTGCACCTCTATCTCCAAAACCGCTCCATGGAAAAAAATTGAAACGTGGCTCATTGTAAAGAACTCCGCATGGGGAATAGGTGTTGTTAACGATGACGTCATTGGTGTCGTAATTATGATGTCATAATTTGACAGGGACAACACTTGATCTGATCATTTTGAAATTTATTGAGTGTGATCTATGCAACAATTATATTAGAGAATATAAATTTATAATGTAATCGCTCACGTAGTCTGTCAAAAACAGAAGAGGTGGCTCGTACCAAGTTGACTGCGCACGGTAAGTATTCTAAGAATACCATCTCGTTTTAATATTTATTTTGGCTTACCTTTCTTCGCATTATTTTGATTTTATTTTCATTTTTCTCCACATTTAAGAACTTCCCTTGACTTGGCTTTGAGAGTAATACTTCAGTTGTAAATAAAGTTCAAGAGTATTTTGATTGCTAACCATAGGAGAACATGTGATATTTGAGACCCAAGTGAAAAACCTTCCACTCTGGGGGATTAAAGACGCAGAAACCTTTTTGAAAGGTTTTGAAAACTATAAATACAAGCTTTTTTTCTTCTTATTGTGTTATTTAGAAGAAGAAATAAATCTGTTGCAATTCTTCACTATACAATGTGTGCACAGATGGATTCAGTATCTTATTATAATAGAGCAAACGTATATGGTTATGTCGTTATGTCGCTATGTCTATATGCAACGAAAACGTCTTCTTCTTCAAATAAAATTAACACCCTCTTAATTAACCCTCTTAATTACGTTAAGACTGAGACCCCTCAGACCTTTGACGACCCTTTAATTTCCCCCCAGACCCTTCAGACCACCAAGACCCCTGAAGACCCAAAACACCCCAAAGACCCAAAATACCCTTTGAGGCCTTGAGGCTCAAAAAGACCCTGAATACCCAAAAACCCAAAAGACCCCGAAGACGCAAAACCCCCCGAGACCCAAAACACCCCGAAGACCCAAAACGCCCCGAAGACCTAAAACGCACCGAAGACCCAAAACGACCCCAAACACCCAAAACGCCCAAAACACCCAGAAGACCCAAAACACCCCAAAGACCCAAAACACCCTGAAGACCCAAAACACCTTGAAGACCCAAAATACCCCAAAGACCCAAAACACCCCTAAGACCTAAAAGACCATGTAGACCCACAAGACACAACACACCCTGAAGACCCCAAAGACTCTTAAAGACCATTTAGACCCAAAATGCCCCAAAAATACCCCCAAAGATCCAGAGGAAACAAAAGACCCTTAAGACACAAAAGCCCCTGAAGACACCAAAGACCCAACAGACCCTAAAACACCCCAAAGACCCAAAATACCCTTAAAGGCCCAGAGGATCCAAAAGAGCCTGAAGACCTAAATGGCCCTGAAGACCAAAAACACCATGAAGACACAAAAGACCCAAAAGACACCGAAATGGTCAAAAATGCCTATCCCTCTGAAACGACCAGTGGTGAGGCGCGCGGAGCGCGCCGAGTCACGCTAGTATACAGTATAGAAAGGGACAGAGTGAGGATTAACTGAAAAGGTCTGGAAAACAAAGTCATCTCCAACTATTGTCTTACCGTCTAGGACAATGAGTAAAATTGTAACTGCGAATACAAGTATGTATAACTAAGACAAAAGTTTACCAAGTATTATCAGCATTGGTTTTGAATTTGCAAAAAAAAACCTTGATTCTATGAAGGGACATTTTTTTTTTTTTTTTTTTTTTTTGTATACTGAATCGAGGCTCGTGAAAGAGCGAACATTAATCACACAGAAAGACAAACCGACACATAAAACATATATCATAGGGTTAGGGTCTATAATCTATATGGATCTCGCATCTCGGGTCTCGCATCTCGGGTCTTATCCACGAGGAAACCCGTGGAGCTCTCAAGGTGTTCCTGGAAAATGTGCTCCCTGAAGCCCCTGAAGCCTTAGCATGTACGAAAAGCCTTAGCTATGAATAACTTCAAGCCTCAATAAGAAAACTCTTTTGACATTCAATACAAAGCAGCTAAATCCTGGAACAAAAATAATGTGATTATCTTTGTTGCCTTACAAATAAGAGTTTGCAGACATTTAGGAAATGTTAGTTACAAATGTAGAATTTACATAAACAGGAGATTTTGTGCTCATTGCTTTACTATTTCACCCATCTACCCTTTTTACAACGCTGTTCCTTCTCCATCCCACTGTGCAGGTTGGTCTGCAGATGCAGAAGCTTGTTCCTATAGGAGGAAAAGGTGTGATGCCAAAAAGGCAGGCCAATGCTTCGTCCATCATCCACATGTTAAGTGCACGAGTTCCCAAGTCATGTGGATACCAACAAAACCCAAGCACTGATAAAAGCAAAACTGTTAGCAAGGATGACAATAGCAGCAATGGTATGTATTTCTCAAAATGTAGGCAATTTGACAGATGCATCAAAATGTGATGGTGGTTCAAACTTGATGTTGACTATTGTTTATAACTTACTAGCAGGGGCTACCCGGTGCTGCCCTGGGGGGAGTGGGTGGGATACCCGGCGCTGTCCGGCTGGGTGAGCTTTTACCGGCTGTGTTTCGGGATGTATTGGACATTGAAAAGCTATGGAGTTATTGGCTTATTGTGGTTACCTTTTGTCTGTGGGCCGGCAGCGGTGCTGCCTGACCCCACGTCCTAATATGCATTTTATCACGGCCTTTGGTGGCCTCCAAATGGACGTCGAGGCCAACGTGTGCCAGCTTAAAACCTTGCCCAGATTCTGAGGTACATACACCCAAAATGTGGGGCCTCGAGGTCTTATGGTTCGGTCGTGAAAGAATAACGCACGCACAAAAACACACAAACAAGTACGCAAACAAACACACAAACACTTGAAAATATTTACAAAATGCTGGATATACTTTACAATTTAAGCAATACTTGCATTACTTTTCAAGGTATGAAATGGCTTTAGATACATTTGTCCTACCTGAGTGGAAGTATTCACATGCCTTCCGTGTTGCACACATTCACATATTGCACACAGATCATTCTTCACAGCCTGTTTTGTGAAAAACCTTTCATCTCAGGACTAAACAGATGAAAATCACAAGGTGGAAATTGTGAATTGTAACGAGTAAGGTGGCAAGACGTCCCCGTATTTATTCTCAAAGTAGCCTTGTGAGAGGGCAAGCAAGCATTAAGTGGAATGACACTATCTGACAAGTTATCAGGTCTCTTCCTGTTTCTTGCTGGCTTGTCCACCACCTGGAAAAAGGTCTCGAGCATTGACAATTCTCCTGCCTTCAAGGAAGCCCACATGTGGAAACCTTTGCATATTTTGTATTCACCATGTGCGGAATATTCACCATATGCCGAAACCGTGCCGTTTTATGTGTCGGTTTGACTTTTTGTGTGATTAATGTTAGCTCTTACACGAGCCTCGATCTTGTATACAAAAAAAAAAAAAAACAAACAAAAAAAAACCTACCCCCGTTAATTCACCCCAGATCCACTTTTTTTTTTTTTTTTAAATACGGACTTCTTTCTTTCCTGGAAGTTCTAGCAGTGTCCATGTGTTTTATACCTTTCCCACCCCCGCCTTCCCATGCCTCCTCCCCCCGAGCCCTCTCCCTCCCACAGATCTTCCGTTGTCTCTGTTCTCTGTTGTTGTACTTGTGTGTTTCCCTCTCTCTCCCCATCTTGTCTCTTGCTCCCTTTATTGTATGTTTTGTGTGTCCATTTGTTTTTTTGTGATTGATGTTAGCCCTTACACGAGCCTCGATATTGTACACAAATTATTTTTTTTAATATCCCAAAAACACAAACACCATCATAATGCTGGCACAGGGTGTTGAGTTTTGAATTTTTTCATTGCCAGATATTCATGGTGCCACCATTGCAAGCTTGCCCTCTTTTTTTTTTTTCTTGTGGAGTGTGGTGGTGTATTCATCTTTCATCACCGCTCACAATCAACTCCAAAAATGTACGCCCTTGCAGACTAAATCGAGCCGATAACCGGAACACAATCCAGTGACTCGCAATGCATTTTGGCCAAATATCAGTTCTCTTGGCACCGAGCTTGCACTGCCATTCAGAGCTTTAAATCTACTCGATGATCGATTCAACACTATCAATGCTTCTGTTCACTTCTGAATTGAATTGATCAACAGAAGCTTTGTGTCAGTCAAAATGAGATCTTCAACTTGTTTGCTTGTTTGCATTTTTATCCAGGTGGCCAGGCTTGTTGCAGAAACTTTATGCTGTAGGTTCTGGGTCTCGGCGGAGAGTGATGATGCTGTCAGTGTTTGTACCTTCCTCACCCTGCGATCCCTTTCACTGCTCCCTTATTCTTTGGTGTGTGCGGACATGTGCAACGGTGCATGCACTCTGCTATTCTCCTTCCCGTCCCCTCTCCCCAGTGATATTAAGTAGAATAAAGATAAACTCATAGATTAGATTGATACGGTGTTGATTGAGCACAGGCATGAATGATGGGACAAATGGCTTTCTCCCGTGTTAAAGTCCCTTGTATATCCTTGTAAAGTGATCGATTTCAATTTTTGTGCACACTATATTTAAGAATGACACCATGGTTTTATTGATTGTACTTTTCTTGTTTTTAGGAACCGCCCTTGGCCTTGCCCATCTTCACAATGTGCAGCAGGTCAAACCCCTTCTACCCAGCACCTCTGGCTGTGCAGCAATGTGGGACACAAAGAATGATGCTGCTGATTTGTTCTGTGTTAACACTGACGTTCCATCAAAGGTATTGCTTTACCCTGCTGTTTTTTAAATGTACACAGTACAAATTGGACATTATCAGTGACATGAACTGTAATCATTACTTCATACTTCTTGAAGAATGCTTATGTGGTTTAAATCATCTAATCGGAGTAATGATTCAAGAATAATTACGACAAAGTACAATACGGCATATTGCGGGGTATTCTCCAAAGAGGAAGAGATGGTTTCCTGAGCATTGGATTAGTCCTAATGTACTGTATATGAGGAACCACATTGGATGCCTTGAGGGATTGGGAAGACACTTCCTTGAGGCATCCCAGTCTACATCCGAAGAGGAGTGGAAAGGATTCCGTTGATAGCAACACGTTGGCTGCCCGAGTAGAGGAGGTCAGAAAGCCAGGTATCAAGGTAGACTTGTGTTTCCACAGGTGTACTGTGGTTAGTTTGGCAAGCAGGTCCCTCATTGTATCAAATGCCTGAGATTTGTCAAGGGTGACATGTCAAATGAATAAATGTTTTTCGGTCTGGAAAAGAAAGTCAAAGTGGGTGCAGAGGTTTTGTGAAGAGATGTGTTGAGCACTCCTGATGTGACAGTGTACCACCCTTCCCCTCCACCCACCTTTTTATGCTTTCATCCTATGTACTTTCTGCATTTGCCTTGTCTAGATTTGAGTGTTATACGAGTATTAAGGGGATATTATTCTTGTTATCTCCCCATCGCATGGAAGAAGTTTCGGGAATTGAGTGGCGTGCTGATGATGAGGGGAGTGTCGTTGAAGCTGAAGGGAAAGGTGTATGCTGCATGTGTGAGAAGTGTTATGATTTATGGGAGCGAGACATGGGTAATGAACGTAGAGCAGCAACGAAGGTTGGAAAGGGTGGAAATGCGAATGGTTCGACGGATGTGCGGAGTATCGTTGAGAGAGAGGAAGACAAATGATGAATTGCGAAAGATGATGGGAATATAGCCTGTGATGGATGCTGTGAAGAGGAACAGGTTGAGATGGTTTGGTCATGTGTTGAGGAAGGATGAAAGTGACTGGTTGAGAAGAGTGATGGAAATGAATGTAGAAGGAAGTAGAAGACGGGGAAGACCGAGAAAGACTTGGCTAAAGATGGTCGAAGAAGAAATGCGGGCAAGGGGGTTAACAAGGAGAGATGCAGAAAATAGGGCAAAATGGAGAAGATTGTCATGGGGACCGTAAGGCTAACCCCCGCTCTAGCAGGGAAAATGGCCTTTAAAATGCATGTTGTTGTTATCTCCCCATCGAAGGTAGATGAGGTTATGTTTTCACCCCGTCTTCCTGCCTGTCTGCGAACAGGGTATCAAAAAGTTGTGGACAGATTCGGACAAAATTGGTGGACAGGTTGCTTGTGTGACAAGGACTACTTGATTCAATTTTGGTGAAGATCCAGATCTGGATACGAGAATTTAATTTTTTTAAGCGATTGCTCATCATTGTGAAATGGGGCCAAAAACGATATTTAACACAGTATCTCAAAAGAGTTGTGGATGGATTATGACAAAACTTGGTGGATGAGTTGGTTGGATGACAAAGAAGAAGCCAATTATATTTTGGTTCGAGTCAGCAGATTTTTTTTTCTGTTTGTTTACGTAGTCGAGGCTGGTATGAGAGCTAACACAAATAACATATAATAAAGGGGGCGCAAGACAACAGGGGGAGAGAGAGAGGGAAGCACAACAACAGTAGGGAACAGGGATATCAGGTGATCTGTGGAAAAGAGAGGGCTGGGGTGGGGTACATGGGATAAACAAGATGGACACTACAGGGATTTCAGGAAAGAAAAGAGGGAATTTGAAGGAGGTGGATTTAGGGTGGATTAACGGGGGTGGAAAAGATCAAGGTTTTGGAAGTGGGAAGATCTGAAATGGATCTGAAAGGGACAGCTGTTTTGAAGACTTGGAGGGAGGAGTGGGATTGAAGAGAGTGAGGGAGTTTGTTCCAGAGATGGGAAAAAAGAGGAATGAAAGAGTGAAGGTGAGCAGAGAGTTTTGATTTTGGAAGTTTCACCAGAAAAGGGTTACTGGCAGACCTTGTGTTTCCTGCAGGAATATTTGGGGGACAGCACAGACAGAGCAGTAGGTGCAATGCCAGAGAGGAGTCCGTAGAAGATAGAAAGGCCGCCAACCTGCCTGCGGTGAGAGAGTGAAAGGCCCTCAGAATCGGCTTCATCGTGGGAAATAGCAATGATCCTAAAAGCCTCGGCTTCCACAGCGTGAAGCCGAGCTAGATGCGAGGCAGGAGCCCCAGCCCAGAGGGGAGAACAGCACTCCATCAATCTGCGGATGAAAGCTTTGTATGTGGTGAGAAGCTCAGTGGTGCAAGAATGGACTTTGCACGATGGAGGATGCCCAGTCGGTGACTGGCTTTGGAGGCCAGCTTGGAAATGTGGTTTTTCCAGGAAAGATCATGGCAGATAGTGAGACCCAAAAGCTTGAGTGACAGAACTTCTTCGAGAGGATTGTTGAGAAAGTAAATGGGAGGGTTGTCCAGTCTGTCTTTTCAGAGAAACAGTAAGAGAGTGAGATTTGTCAGGATTGAAAGACATGTTCCACTTTGACCAGTTTGTGATTTTATCCAGGTCGGCAGAGAGTGAAGAGGCTGCTGCGTGTCGATCTGAGGGATGAGATATGGAGCAGCAGAGAGTGGATTCATCAGCAAAAATATAAAGAGGATTTTCCAGAGAGTCAGAGAGACCATTAATGAAGATTAGAAAAAGCACATGGCCCAGAACACTGCCTTGAGGAACTCCAGCCTCGACAGGAAGGGGAGATGAGAGAATTCCATTTGGAGCCACACGTTGACTACAACAGTAGAGGAAGTCCACGAGCCATGCATGGATTTTCCATGGATACCATAGGAGGAGAGTTTGGTGAGCAGGGCAGAGTTCCAGACAATCGAAAGCACGATATATGTCAAGAGAAACAGCTCTGATTTCCTGATTGGCGTTGAGGGCCTCCATCCATTGTTGAGACAGTGGAAGCAGCATGTCCTGAGTTGAGTGATCTGGTCTGAATCCAAATTGATGATCAGAGATCAAGTCATTGGAGAAGAGGAAGGATTTAATATCAGAAGCTGGATGATGGATTCCATGACCTTGCTGATTATTGGGAGCAGGCTGATTGGTCTGTAGTTGCAAGGATCTGTTTTCGCACCTTTTTTCTGTTAAGCGGTAATGTTGGCTGATTTCCAAGCAGATGGCAGATGACTTTCAGTAAAAGAGAGGGTGAAGAGAATAGAGAGAGGTTGTGAAAGAGCGGCAGAGCAGGATTTTAGGACCCGTGGGCTGATGCCGTCTGGTCCAGTTGCAGAATCAGAGTCGAGGTTTGACAGAAACTTGTCCACCTTGTCGGGAGAGAAGAACACAGAGTCCAGGAACAACTGGGTGCGACTGGGTAAGGTGGGAACAGAGAGAGATGGGTTTGGGACACAAGGTTTTGAGGCAAACACAGAGTTGAGGCATTCAGCTTTTTCATGTGCGGAGTCGGCTGTGTAGTCATTTGAGGTAAGGGAGGGGATGGAGTGGGAACAAACACCAGAAACAGATTTGACCAGATGCCACTAGGATTTGGGTAATCCTTCAGGTAATCTATGGCTGAGCTTCTCCCTAACGCTTTCTGAGTTTGAAGAAGACTAAGAATTATCAGAAGAATTGTTTCTCCTTAATGTTTTCTGAATTGAAGAAGAAGAAGAAGAATTATTAGAAGCAGTGTTTCCCTGCAATGTTTTCCAAGTTTAAAGAAAAAAATTCTCATTGAGTTTGAAGAAGATCTGGACAGTGTATTTTCCAAAAACTCAGGGAGTAATAAAATGATAGTTTATGTTGATGCTTTGCCAATCTCATTAGTAGCTGAGTTTCTCCATCATGCTTTGAAGACGAAGAATAAGCGCTAATGCTTTGTTCATGCTGTTTCTCCCTATTCTGTTTGTTTACAATACTAATAATGTAATTTTGACAAATGAAAATAAAGTTGAACTTGAAGCATTTTTTGCAACTTGATAAAGCACCCTATCCTATAGAGGTGTGACAGAAGATGACAGCGCAGAAGGAGGGATGCATAAACTCAGTTATAAGAATCGTTAGTGTCTTAAATTTTTTAAATTTCACTCCCGATTTCGATACTTGTTTAGTCACTTTAGTGTAGGGGATCCAATCCTCAAATCTGAATCAAGATTTTGATTGTATACTTTAATTAGGCCATGAGAGTAGATCGTGTTTCCAAGCCAAGGCACGTTTGAATAGACCACAACAATATGCCGGCGTAAGAACCCAATGGGGTGACAGAGGACTGACCAAGATGGCGCATCACCATATTTGTTTGTTTTTTTGTTTGTTTTTTTGTGATGGGCACCCCCTAAATTATCTTCAAAAGCGGTATTTAAACACACTCAAACACCCATTTTTTTTTATTCATGCACTTCGATGGAGTTCAATAAGTACAGATGCAAAGTTTGGGGCTGCTATGTTTCATGGTTTTGGAGCTTTGGAGGAGACACACACACACACACACACACACACACACACACATTTCATTTTATTATTATAGATAGATGACTTTGTTACTCAACTTTGAGTGGTATTTTTTTTTTTTTTTTTTTTTTTTTTTTTTGTATACTGAATGGAGGCTCGTGAAAGAGCGAACATTTATTTCACAAACAAATCAACCAGACAAACAAAACATACAAAAAGAGGGAACGGAAGACAAGATGGGGAGAGAAGGGGAAGCACACAACCACAACATTTGAGAGCAGGGAGAAGTGCGGGAGGGAGAGGGCTTGGGGGGAGGAGGCGTGGGAAGGGGGGGGGGGGGGGGGGGAGAGGTATAAAACACAAGGGGACCGAAATTAGCGGGGGTAGAAAAGATCAAGGTTTTGGATGGGGGAGGATAATAGATGGTGGTGAACAGCTGCTTTAAAGACCTGGAAGGTGGAGTGGGATTGAAGAGAGTGAGGGAGTTTGTTCCAGAGGCGGGAGAAAAGAGGAATGAAGGAGTGAAGGTGAGCAGAAAGTCTTGATTTTGGCAGTTTAACCATAAGAGGGTTGCAGGCAGATCTTGTGCGACCTGTAGGAATATTTGGGGGACAGAGCCCAGAGAGAGCTGGGGGGGCAAGGCCAGAGAGGAGTCGGTAGAAGACGGAAAGACCACCAACCTGCCTGCGGTGAGTGAGTGAAAGGCCCTTGGAGTTAGCTTCATCGTGGGAGATTCCAATGATTCTGAACGCTTTGGTTTCAACAGCGTGAAGACGAGCTAGGTGTGAGGCAGGAGCACCAGACCAGAGGGGAGAGCAGTATTCCATAGAGCTGCGGATGATAGCCTTGTATGTGGTGAGGAGCTCAGGTGTGCCAAGGAAGGACTTCGCACGATGGAGGATGCCCAGTCGGCGACTGGCTTTGGAGGCCAGATTTGAAATGTGGTTTTCCCAGGAAAGATCATGGCAAATAGTGAGACCCAAACGCTTGAGTGACAGAACTTCTTGGAGAGGATTATTCAGAAAGTGGATGGGAGGGTTGTCCAGTCAGTCTTTTCGGAGAGACATCGTAAGAGTGTGAGATTTAGCAGGATTGAAAGACATGTTCCATTTGTTTGCCCAGTCTGTGATTTTGTCCAGGTCTGCAGAGAGTGAGGAGGCTGCAGACTGCCGATGTGAGGGATGAGGAATGGAGCGACAGAGAGTAGAGTCGTCAGCAAAGAGATAGAGAGGAATTTCAAGAGAGTCAGAGAGATCATTGATAAAAAACCACCTTTAGAGGCCATTCTTCCCCGCAAAGCGGGGGTTGGCCTTTTTCGGGAACCGTGGTTGTTGTTGTTTTTTGGTCCCCTTTTTGAAGCAATGGTTTACGGCCGGATGCCCTTCCTGACGCCAACCCTTTTTGCCGCCTTTAACGACAAACAGGGAATTACCAGTGAACTGGTACTCAATTTGCCGACCTCGGAAGGATGACAGGCTGAGTCAACCCCCCTGGTGTTAATTCAGCGATCGACCGGGATTCGAACCCAGGATCCTAGGATCCTAAGCCGGCACCCTAGCCGCTAGCCCATCATTGATGAAGACCAGAAAAAGCACAGGGCCCAGAACACTACCTTGGGGAACTCCAGCCTGAACAGGAAGAGGAGATGAGAGAAACCGATTCAGGGCCACACGTTGACTACGACCAGAGAGGAAGTCTGCCAGCCATGCATGGAGATTTCCATGGATACCAAAGGAGGAGAGTTTGGTGAGCAGAGCGGGGTGCCAGACCGTATCGAAGGCACGTGAAATGTCAAGGGAGACAGCTCTAATTTCCTGTTTGGCGTTGAGGACCTCCATCCATTGTTGAGAAAGCAGAAGCAGCATGTCCAGAGTAGAGTGACCAGGTCTGAAACCAAATTGATGATCAGAGATCAAGCCATTGGAGAAGATGAAAGATTTCATATCTGAAGCAATGATGGATTCCATGACTTTGCTGATAATTGGGAGAAGGCTGATTGGTCTGTAGTTGCTAGGATCTGTTTTTGCACCTTTTTTGTGCAAAGCGGTGATGTTGGCTGATTTCCAAGCAGATGGCAGATGACCTTGAGCAAAAGAGAGGGTGAAGAGAACAGAAAGAGGGAGTGAAAGAGCGGAAGAACATGATTTTAGGACCCGTGGGCTGATGCCGTCAGGACCAGTTGCAGAATCAGTCGAGGGTTGACAGAAACTTTTCCACCTTGTCAGGAGGAAAGGACACAGAGTCCAGGAGCAACTGGGTATGGTGTGGGTATTCTTTGATGTTTGGTTGTTTGAAAGTCATGGCGATAGTCGACAGTGGTGTAATTGCTGTTTCTTACCACAGCTGTTGTCCTTTTTGAAAATAAAATTACAAATTGACATTCAAAACAATGTTCAGGTGACAAAGTAAGCAAAGTGCTCCCCATTTCAGGTCTCCCTCTTGCTTTCACACCTCCGTGGGGTGTAAGGATGGAGAAATAGACTATGTCAACCTACAGCCTAGGTAACCCTCCCCTCCTCCCCAGCTCTCCCGCTTCTACTCAAGTTCCCCTGCCAAATGCAACTCAAACCCCCCCCCCCCCCCCCATTCCGCTCAAGGCGCCCAACCAAGCTCAAGTTGAGAATCCCCCCTCCCCTTCTTCCTCAACCCCCCCCCCCTATCAAACACAAGTCGAGAACACCCCCTACCTCTCCCCACTTCCCTCTCCTCTCCTCGCCCCCCCATCCTTCTCGCCCCCCCATCCTTCTCGCCCCCCCATCCTTCTCGCTCCCCCATCCTTCTCGCTCCCCCATTCTTCTCGCTCCCTCATTCTCCTCGCTCTCCCATTCTCCTCGCTCTCCCATTCTCCTCGCTCTCCCATTCTCCTCGCTCTCCCATTCTCATCGCTCTCCCATTCTCCTCGCTCTCCAATTCTCCTCGCTCTCCAATTCTCCTCGCTCTCCCATTCTCCTCGCTCTCCCATTCTCCTCGCTCTCCCATTCTCCTCGCTCTCCCATTCTCCTCGCTCTCCCATTCTCCTCGCTCTCCCATTCTCCTCTCTCCCCCATTCTCCTCGCTCTCCCATTCTCCTCGCTCTCCCATTCTCCTCGCTCTCCCATTCTCCTCGCTCTCCCATTCTCCTCGCTCTCCCATTCTCCTCGCTCTCCCATTCTCCTCGCTCTCCCATTCTCCTCGCTCTCCCATTCTCCTCGCTCTCCCATTCTCCTCGCTCCCCCATTCTCCTCGCTCCCCCATTCTCCTCGCTCCCCCATTCTCCTCGCTCCCCCATTCCCCTCGCTCTCCCATTCTCCTCGCTCTCCCATTCTCCTCGCTCTCCCATTCTCCTCGCTCTCCCATTCTCCTCGCTCTCCCATTCTCCTCGCTCTCCCATTCTCCTCGCTCTCCCATTCTCCTCGCTCTCCAATTCTCCTCGCTCTCCCATTCTCCTCGCTCTCCCATTCTCCTCGCTCCCCCATTCTCCTCGCTCCCCCATTCTCGCTCTCCCATTCCCCTCGCTCTCCCATTCTCCTCGCTCTCCCATTCTCCTCGCTCTCCCATTCTCCTCGCTCTCCCATTCTCCTCGCTCTCCCATTCTCCTCGCTCTCCCATTCTCCTCGCTCCCCCATTCTCCTCGCTCCCCCATTCTCCTCGCTCTCCCATTCTCCTCGCTCTCCCATTCTCCTCGCTCCCCCATTCTCCTCGCTCCCCTCTCCTGGTATTCCTGTCAGCGAAGCGACGGGTGGTATTTGCTAGTAATTACTAAATAAACAAATTTGACATGAATGAAATTCTATTTTATTTTTTCTCAGCAAGATCATCTATAATCTCTCTAGGTTCCAGCAGAGGGAGTACAAGTGCAGGTGGCTCATGTGATTGATGGAGTGCATCCACGAAGGCATGAGGCAAAGCTGGCAGGGTTTTCAGCTCTTCTTGATGTGAAGAACTTATTACGACAGTGGGTTCTGAGCAGTGTTGGTAAGACAAATGCCCACATCACCGAACCATCATGTATCTCACATTATTTGTCATAAGTGAATTATTTATCATTGTAACTATCGTTAAGGTAGCTACATTTTTATGCATCAAATAGTTGAATTTGTTTTTATTTTTAAGTGCCCAAATGAAGTGACTGAGGTGTCTGCATGAAGGGAAGAGGCATGCAATGTTGTGTTTAATGCACATTTCCTTCTGGAATAAATATGTGCCTCCTAATAAGAGCATTGGATCATGTAATATACATATATATATATATATACAATTATACATACACAGCCATACTTTCCAGTTGAATACGGAACAGTTAGATTTTTGATTGAAGTTTTATTTGGAACTCAACATCTACACCTTCTCTTCGATACACGTCTCAAGATGTTAAATTTAATTGTCCATAACTTTTGCACAGATGGCACGGGATGAACCCCACAACAGCCTTCGTGATGCAATCTCATAGCTCATTCAAGGAATGTGGGCATGTGGCATGAACTCTGTCCTTGATGAAACCCCACAAAATATATCACTGGGAGTCAGCATCTGGGAATCTTGGGGGGCAAGCAATGGGTCCACCACGGCCGATTTATTTGTTGGAGAACATTGTATCAATGATTTCATCAACATATTTTCACAAAACAATAAGAAGAAAAAAACTAACAAAAGAAAACTAACTTTAATTTGAAAGAGAAGGTGGACATGTTCAGTACTATTTAAAACTTCAAACATTTATCAAACTGTTCCATATAAGTTTCAAATGGAATGTTGTGTACGTTTGTTATATTCAATAAATAAAAATGGGTATAGTGGAATAATACAGGTAGTGGACAAAAAATGGAATCGCCAATGTAAAGTCACTTAAATGTAAAGTCGCATGTGGTTGCGTTGGGCAACCACATGCGGCCTGTATACACTGTGGCATAGGTCCACCAGCATCTAGAATTACGCAGGAGGGATGCGGCAGCATTCTTCCATGAGAAAGTCAATCAATTCACACCTGTTTGATGGAGGTGAAAAGCTCTAACTCAGGCGTCATTCCAGAATGTTCCATAAATGCCTGATTGGGTTCAGATCTGGTGACTGAGAAAACCATGACATGTGGATAACATCAGTGTCAAGCTCAAAAAGCCATTGGGTGACCACATGTGCTCTGTAGATGGGGCCATTAGGGGAGGGGATGTGTCTCGTCTTGCAGACATGCTGGCCATAATTATAGGCAACCAGGCCTGTGCAGCATTTTTACACATGACCCTGAGCATGCTGGGATGTTATTTGCTTAATTAACACATGGGCCCACACCTGTGTGGAAGCTGTTGCTTGGTGTCCCTCATTTTTACCCAGGTGTTTCCATTTTTTGTCCACCACCTGTATCACCTATCTAAAGCACGAAAGTGATTCGTTAAATTGATTGGATTTTGCAGATCCCCAGGATGAGGATGTGATGCTCGTAATCAGTTACTGTTCCAAGTTGATTGAAGAAAATCTAGAAGCACTTCACACCATCATGAAGTTCCTTATCAGGTTGTTGAGAATTTTTTTGTGTATCTGTTTTGTTTTGTGTATGTGTAGTTTTATTATTTATTTTCAGTGCTAACGCATAATACATGGAGACAATAAAGCATGCTATGGAGGGCACAGCATCAACTGTGTGTGGCACAGCATCAATCAACTTTATGTGTGTACTCACTGCATAGCGCGTATGTAAAAAGGGTGTTCCTGCAGTCTTCTCAGAAAGCTTTGAGTTTATTTTATTTATTTATTGAAATTCCAAAAACAAGGCTGAGAGCCACTAAATGTGAAGGGCTACAGAGAAAAAGAAGAGGAAAAACTGGCAAAACCTTCACCTCGTCCGAAAACAAGGAAACCTCTCACAGGACCACTATGCAGGAGGGGGTAACTAGGCCAGGGTAAAAAATAAATTTCCCTACCCCCGTTGGGTGTTTATTAGGAAACACCATCTCCATACTGGATGGCCATTGGCTCCTGAAGGGAGCTCATCCACCCTTTGTCAGTTGTTGGTTTTAGTCTTGGCTGGGTGTCACAGTCACCCTGCCCTTCCCGTGAGCAAAGCCAGTGAGGGGTGTCGGTTTGGTCGCTGCCAACCGACCAATGTGGCAGGATTCGCAGATGACATGCAAACATGTGGGTGCATGAATTTGTTTATTGCTGAGTTGTTTTGGCCAATTCAACAGGGCTCCTGGAATGCTCCCGTACAAAGGAAGACCTGGAGGGAAGAATGAGATTGAAGAGAATGTGAAAGTTTGTTCTATAGGTGAGAGAAATATTGCTGACCAAGAAAGCAAACGACTAGATTAAATTCACAATTAGAGACACTTCTTGAACTGGAATCGCACTCAGTAGAGTGCTTACTTCTGTGAGGCTGAACACTTTACGTTTTGTATTGTACTGATAGGCCAAATCTGCATCTGTACCTGAGCCAAAATCGAATTTGCTTGTTCTTGTTATATAACCAACTCATCAACCTTGTTTCGTCCGAATCCGTCCACAACTTTTTTTTTTCCAACCAATTTTTGAAATATCATGCTGTATATAGTTTTTGGCCCCATCTCTCAATGGCGAAGAATCACTTTAAAAATTCTCGTATCTGGATCCAGATTCCGATCATCACCAAAATCCAATAATTTCGTCTTTGTCTCAGACACAACCGGTCCACCAAATTTTGTCTGAATCCGTCCACAACTTTTTGAGATACTGTATCCTGTTCACAGACATAACCTCCACCCACCTTCGGTGGCGGAGGTGAGAACATCGAGTACGGATCTCCTTTCGATTTCTAGTTCTGTTGTTTAAATGTCACAGTGACATTGATCAAAAGTCAAGCTAGACTAAGCTATAAGGACTAAGGAGTGGCTGAAAGAGAGAGGACTTTATGTATTACAAAGGAGATGATTACGAGGGTATCTGATGGAGGTGTTTAATAATATTGTCGTGTGACTACCCTTGGTGAACACCGTAGGGTAGCACGGATGACCAAACGAGCTGTTACTCCGAGGCGTTCAGTTCAAAAATATAGCGGAGAATACGTGTGGGGGAGAAGAGGGAGGGGCGAAACCATAGCTTACCTTCACGATCCCACCGGCAGCCCTCGAACATGTAATAAATAAACTCGCATGAAACGGAATTAAAATGTACAAAAATAAACAGGTTTATCAAAGAAAATGCCGGCAACAAAGAAAATGCACGATCAATAAAACTAAAATCCTAGAACTGGGACGTCGCCACAAACAGACCCAAAGACAGATGAAAGGGAAGGCTAACTGAAAATAAATATGCGTCTGTGCGCACTTAACTCTGATGGTGTCCGAAATCTCATCAGGATCGTCACAGGCCTCCCCACACCCTCCCCCCCCATCCC
The DNA here is from genome assembly GCF_964187855.1 of Myxine glutinosa. Taxonomy (NCBI): domain Eukaryota; kingdom Metazoa; phylum Chordata; class Myxini; order Myxiniformes; family Myxinidae; genus Myxine; species Myxine glutinosa. The sequence goes on along the minus strand of NC_136264.1, from coordinate 153,271,767 downwards.
CCACCCGAGCGCACAGTTCGGACGCGGCTCTGGTGTTGTCAGGAAATGCACTCGCTCGCGCGCTGCTCGGCCTCACCGCACGTCCGTTCACTCCTGACCTCGTCACGCTGCAGCGAGCAAGCAGCGCTCGTTGTTCTCGCTTGGATAACTGCAGCTCTTCCTCCTCACAACCACCAGCAAGATGTACCAACACAGTCGCTCGTGACGGGGTCCAAATCAGAAGGGGCAAGAGCGGCAACAACGACCCTTCGCTATTGGTGCAAGAGCAAGAGAGAATAATGACCGTTCGCTATGTTTCCAGAACAACAAGGCACAAGAGGGGAAAATGTCGGTCAGAGCTTTCTTTTAACGTCCAGGCTCTGGCGTCATCTGAGGTGCTTCACCAATCAGCGAGTACCACCTCTTTGTAGTCCATCTCTGCTCCTATTAGCAAGTCCCATCTTACCCCGGGCTTGTGCCAATCAAATCCCGCCCAATCACGGCTCCCGGATCTTTGTGGCCTCACGAATCTTTCGTCCTGTGTGCTTCCAAAGTCGGGGTAATTAGCATAAGTGCTTCATGCATGATTTCCGGTGGCCTTTTAATTAGTGAGGTTAATGGGGAGTTGATTGCATAGCTTAGTTATGTGTCTATGGTGTGGTGCCAAAAGGGACCACACCATAGACAGTCCAGGAGGAGGCCATTAGCCTGTGTGCTTCCAAAGTCGGGTCCAGGCTCTGACGTCATCTGAGGTGCTTCACCAATCAGCAAGTACCACCACTTTGTAGTCCATCTCTGCTCCTGTTAGCAAGTCCCATCTTACCCCGGGCTTGTGCCAATCAAATCCCGCCCAATCACGGCTCGCCGGGGTGTGGCCTCACGGATCTTTCATCCTGTGTGCTTCCAAAGTCAGGGTAATTAGCATTAGTGCTTCATGCATGATTTCTGGTGGCCTTTTAATTAGTGAGCTTAATGGGGAGTCGATTGCATGGCTTGGTTATGTGTCTATGCCTATGGTGTGGTGCCAAAAGGGACATAGGAATAAAGTTCAGAGGTAAAGACATACAGGGGATAAATTACCCAAAATCCCTGAGCTCATTAACATACCCCACTCCTCCGATTGGGACGAAGATACACTTAATCCGAACACACGGAGCTGACTTATTTACATCAAGGTTTCTACACGACATTCGGAGCACCTACCTATCCATTCTACCTGCACGAAGGTATCCCTACCATGACAAATGTAACAATATGAACAGTATAGACAAAATAAGGCACGAGTTTTTCATAAGCTGGACAGTGACAGACCAGGGGCCATTGCCTGAGAGTAAAAAAACAGAGTTGGGATGGTCGTAATATAGGGGTCTTTCACTCAGAGAGTAGTAAATGCATGGCTTCCTGCAACAGTGGTGACAGCAGAAACAGTAGTTTGAAAATAGAGATAGGTATGTATAAGTATTGCAGATAGAGGCGTACTTCGATGTTGGCATGATTGCGTAAGCTAAATGGACCTAATGGCCTCCTCCTGGACTGAAGTTCCTTGTTAATCCTTGTAAGCTCAATTTTTGCAAATTACCTTTGAAAACTCAAGATTTGTGTCATCATGCAGTAACCAGTTTATTTTACGCATTTTGTAAAGAATCCTTTTGGAATAGGACGAGATTAAACGAGAACAGCACTCAGTCGAGAACATACCTCCACTTGGTTGGCCACATCAATCGATGGTGAAGAATCATTAAAAAAATTATACCAGCTGGATCCAGATCCAGATCTTCACAAAATCGAATCGAATCGTCCTTGTCAGACACCTAACCTCTCCACTAAGTTTCGTCCAAATCCGTCCACAACTTTTTGAGATATCCTGCTATGTATCGTTTTTGGCCCTATCTCCCAATGGTGAAGAATCACTTAAAAAATTATAGTAGCCGAATCCGGATCTTCACCAAATCGAATCATTTCGTCCTCGTGACATACACTACATCTCTGCCAAGTTTCGGCCGAATCCGTCCACAACTTTTTGAGATATTTTGTTCACAAACGGACAAACAAACAAACAAACAGACAGACAGACAGGGATGAAAACATAACCTCCATCCACCTTTGGTGGCCGAGGTAATTAAGGAAGCTTGTTGTTTAAAACAAGAATTAATCTATATAATAATAGCATAAGGACTCGACTTTGTTATCCCTTTTATGCCGCACCCAGTGACCCGATGCCCACGGCACTAATGGATTTACGATCTACGAACCGCGCTCTTTGTTTATCACATACAGCCATACTCGAAAAATCTGAATTAGCCGACGTTGGGGCCCAAAAGCATCCGATTAACTGCCGATACAACGCCATCTTACGACGCCATCGTATTGGCGTCTGCTGGGCGAAGGCGAAGCAAGCCGTCCGCTGATTGGACAGGCGAAGGCGAAAGCAAGCCGTCCACTGAGTGGACAATCCAGAGTATGCATTTGTGCCGGTGTCGGCGATCGTTGTTCATATACGCACTCTTCATTCTCATCTTTCTTCCTAACTCTTACTCGGACAAGCAAATCCCCTATGCCATCCATAATGGTACACTCTATCCATACACCACATCCTCCCTTCCGTGGATGTTCCACGGGTTTCGGCTAGTCTCTATGATTTCTCCATTCCTGTTTGTGTCACATATTTAAGTGTCCTGCCCCAATCACAAGGATCATTTGCAAGTGAATGAACAGAAATAATTTTTATGAACTATTATATTGGAAAATAAACTCGGGCCTCTATTTGCAGTGGTAAAAATGGCTTGGCATGGGTCACAGTGGAAAAGAGGATTTTAAAAATTTTTTATGAAGCACACGTTTGTGGTGTAGTAAAATGGATAGGTTACCATAGTTCTGAATGCACCTTTCTGTTAAATCGATTCATTTCTTTGATTCTTGTCTGTATTCTGTAAATATTTAAATCAAAATTGCTCCATTGCCTTTCTTCAATGAAAGTGAAAGCTTAGGTTCCAGATGAAGAATTTAATTATTATTCTGCATGTTTGATGATCTCAAAATGTAGAGTCAGTCATTTTCTACCATCATGGAAAATGGATAAAAATTCATGGAATCCGACCTGGAAATGGAAAACCGAATCTGACAAAGAAAAAAAAAACACTTGTAGTAAATTTCAGAAAAACAAGCCAAGATTAAGTCGAATTAAAAAATAAAATATTCACTAAACTGTCTCATTTTTGTGTGTGCAAGATTGTCTACAGACTTAATTCCCACGGCGTATTTACAAAAAGTAGTAAAACGAAATGCACTTTGCAATTCAATATACAGGAAAGAGCAATCGGAGATTGCAGACCCTGGCCAGGACGTGCTTATGTGGTGTATTTTGTGTGGTGTTTATTAGTGGCTGTTTGTGTGGTTTATTGATGACGTAGATTTATGTTCAATCCAATATGGCTGCCAAAACACGTCACCAATTACATCATCAATTTAATTCTCCCATATCATTTTTGTGTAGATCATGCTCAATAAATTTCAAACTGATCCAATCAAGTGTTCTACTTCTCTAATTATGGCGTCATAATTAAGGCACCGATGACATCATGAATATGTGTTGTCCCCCATGGGGAGTACTTGACAATGAGACGTTTCATTTTTAACTCAACTGGACTACCGTCCAGTTGAGTTCATCACATACTGAACCCTCTGGCGTCCGTCATCTGTCGTCGTCGTCGTTGTCGTCTGTTGTCCGTTAACTTTTCGACGTTAACACTCCAGCGTCCACAAGTATCAACCGATTCTGATCAAACTTGACATGCAGCATCCTTACCCCCAAGGACCAGATTGGTATTACATTTCAGCCCGATCCGTTGAAAAATGGCGGACTAAGGCGACCATTTTGTTTTTGGTCATGAAAACGACGTTAACACTCTTAGCGTTCACAAATATTAACCGATTTTGATCAAACTTAAAATGTTTAACCCTTACCACACAAGGTAGGTTGCCATTGCATTCCAACCCAATCCATCACAAAATGGCCGCCATAGGTCGCCATATTGTTTTCAGCTCCGAAACGACGTTAAGACTTTAACGTCCACAAATATTTATGGATTTTCATCAAACTTGGTGTGTGAAGTTGTCCAGTCAGTTCAGTTGAGTTCTGCTTCCCTGGAAGCTCTAGTTTTTCCATGGAGCGGTTTTGGAGATAGAGGTGCAAAGTTATTTTGGTTTTTCCAAGATGGCGCCCATACCATTTGATATATGCCGTCGTAATTATCAATAAAAATTCTACAGGAGGTGCACCTATGGTGAAAATGTATTTGCAATCGGACCAACGATTGCGGAGAAAAGCATACTCATTCTATGTGGACAAACAGACAAACAAACAAATGAAAAATCGGTCAGAGACCGAGGACTTGCCGGAATGTACTTTTTTATTGGCCATTTTGGACAAATATGGCGGCCGAACCATGTGACCGATGACGTCATCATTATTTGTTTTCTAAACGAATTTATTCCTTGATTATGCTCAAGAAATTTCATCTTGATCGGATGAAGTTTTGTACTTGTCGAATTATCAAATTATGACGTCATAATGGAGGCCTTTGGCCGATAGTTAAAAATTGGGCACAGTCTATTCCAGGGCAAGACAAATATGTGTGTAAAGTTTGGCGATTCTACGTGCAACGGTGTAGACGTAGTGCTGCGCACAGACAGACAGACAAACCAACCGATCAACATACTTGCCGGAATCTTTTCCGGCAAGTAACAAACGGACCCGAATGCAATACCCTTTCCTCTGGCGAGGGTAACAAGGGCACAGTATTCAATGTCTATACTGATGTTAAATGCATCCGATGCTTATACCATTTACAACCAGATCACAAACACAGTCAATACTCCGCTCATGCCAATCACAGTTGCTTCGGACAAGTGTCAATGTGAATCTCAATCTCCATTGCTGGCATTAAACACTGAATAAAATTCCACTTTACAGTATCTGGAGAGCCTGGTTAAAATGAAATTCGACTTTAAAGTTGCCCAATGTTTTTGAAGATTTTGTGAAAATATTCCCTGAAAATATGATCACCGGCGAAAACAAAATGTCGGACATCATGAAGATCTCAGTCAACGGAACATCTTCTCTTCTGGACTTGGTTATGACTAACTTCCCTGAAAATGTCTGCTGCTCTTCTTCTGCTCCGATCGGATCATCTGATCATGTCCTTGTTAAAGTGGACATCTCTCTGACCATCCTCAGGGAGCCTGCTCAGCGTCGACGAGTCTGGCATTTCACTCAGGCCAACTGGCACGGTCTTCAAGCAGCCATCAATCATCTGGACTGGTCTCCCATCTCTACCACCTCTGACATCAACTCATCCTGGGAATTCTTCCAAAGTAAATTGCTCTCTCTCATACACAGATTTATCCCATCTCGTCTTCAGTTGTCATACCCTTCCTCCCGTCCATGGTACACGGAATCTTGTGGTGAGGCTGTTGCCCAGAAACAACTTGCCTTCGTCTCCTGGAAAGCAAATCCAACGGAAGGAAATCTCATTTCCTTTCACAAAGCCCGAAACAAGTGTGTGTCCACCCTCAGGAGAGCCAGGAAACAATATCTCTCCGTTCTCAAGACCGAACTCTCTTATCTGTCTCCCTCTTCCAAATCCTGGTGGCGTCTGGTCAAATCCGTTTCTGGTGTTTGTTCCCCCTCCATCCCCTCCCTTACCTCAAATGGCTACACAGCTGACTCCGCACGTGAAAAAGCTGAATGCCTCAACTCTGTGTTTGCCTCTAAATCTTGTGTCCCAAACCCATCCCTCTCTGTACCCACCATACCCAGTCGTACCCTGCTGCTCCTGGACTCCGTGTCCTTTCCTCCTGACAAGGTGGAAAAGTTTCTGTCAACCCTCGACTCTGATTCTGCAACTGGACCCGACGGCATCAGCCCACGGGTCCTAAAATCCTGCTCTGCTGCTCTATCTCACCCTCTCTCTGTTCTCTTCACCCTCTCTTTTGCTCAAGGTCAACTGCCATCTGCTTGGAAATCAGCCAACATCACCGCTTTGCACAAAAAAGGTGCAAAAACAGATCCTAGCAACTACAGACCAATCAGCCTTCTCCCAATTATCAGCAAAGTCATGGAATCCATCATTGCTTCTGATATGAAATCTTTCCTCTTCTCCAATGGCTTGATCTCTGATCATCAATTTGGTTTCAGACCAGGTCACTCTACTCTGGACATGCTGCTTCTGCTGTCTCAACAATGGATGGAGGTCCTCAATGCCAAACAGGAAATTAGAGCTGTCTCCCTCGACATATCACGTGCCTTCGACACGGTCTGGCACCCCGCTCTGCTCACCAAACTCTCCTCCTTTGGTATCCATGGAAATCTCCACGCATGGCTGGCGGACTTCCTCTCTAGTCGTCGTCAACGTGTGGCCCTGAATGGGTTTCTCTCATCTCCTCTTCCTGTTCAGGCTGGAGTTCCCCAAGGCAGTGTTCTGGGCCCCGTGCTTTTTCTGGTCTTCATCAATGATCTCTCTGACTCTCTCGAAAATCCTCTCTATCTCTTTGCTGATGACTCCACTCTCTGCCGCTCCATTCCTCTTCCCTCAGATCGGCAGTCTGCTGCCTCCTCACTCTCTGAAGACCTGGACAAAATCACAGACTGGTCAAACAAGTGGAACATGTCTTTCAATCCTGACAAATCTCACACTCTTACTATGTCTCTCCGAAAAGATCGACTGGACAACCCTCCCATCTACTTTCTCAACAATCCTCTCCAAGAAGTTCTGTCGCTCAAGATTTTGGGTCTCACTATCTGCCATGATCTTTCTTGGGAAAACCACATTTCCAAGCTGGCCTCCAAAGCCAGTCGCCGACTGGGCATCCTGCGTCGTGCGAAGTCCTTCCTCGGCACACCTGAGCTCCTCACCACATACAAGGCTTTCATCCGCAGCTCAATGGAATACTGTTCTCCCCTATGGGCCGGTGCTCCTGCCTCACACCTAGCTCGGCTTCACGCTGTTGAAACCAAAGCTTTCAGAATTATTGGAATCTCCCGCGATGAAGCTATCTCTGAGGGCCTTTCACTCACTCACCGCAGGCAGGTAGGTGGTCTTTCTGTCTTCTACCGACTCCTCTCCGGCCTTGCACCCCCAGCTCTCTCTGTGCTCTGTCCCCCAAATATTCCTACAGGTCGCACAAGATCTGCCAGCAACCCTCTGATGGTTAAACTGCCGAAATCTCGGCTCTCCGCTCACCTTCACTCTTTCATTCCTCTTTTCTCCCGCCTCTGGAACAAACTCCCTCACTCCCTTCAATCCCACTCCTCCCTCCAGGTCTTTAAAACAGCTGTTCACCACCATCTCTTATCTTCCCCCATCCAAAACCTTGATCTTTTCTACCCCCGCTAATTCACCCCAGATCCACCTTGTTTGAAATTCCAACTTCTTTCCTGGAAGTCCTGGCAGTGTCCATATGTTTTATACCTCTCCCACTGCCCCCTTCCCACGCCCCCCCCCCCCCCCCAAAGCCCTCGCCCTCTCTCAGATCTCTCGATGTCTCCATGTCTCTCGGTCCCTGCTCTCAAATGTTGTGGTTGTGTCCTTCCCCCTCTCTCCCCATCTTGTCTACCGCTCCCTATGTTATATGTTTTATGTGTCGGTTTGTCTTTCTGTGTGTTCATGTGATTAATGTTCGCTCTTTCACGAGCCTCGATATTGTATACAAAAAAAAAAAAAAAATCACATGTGTAAGCGTGCAATTTGGAGAACCTATTTTATGGTGAGAAATTGTCGAAACACAGATGAGATTGCTAAAATAATGCTCAAAAACGTCAAAAGAAACATCTGAAACACAAAATGAAAGTCCTTAGCAAAAAATCTGTCGAAATTACAAGTACTTTGTCAATGAAAATAATTTCACCAATAAAACACGACGGTCTTCAACCACTTATATGAGAAAAGATCGAAATGTGCATGGTAAGTGATGGCAATCCCCCTGGGTATATTTATGTTCATATACATAATGCCATGTCTGCGTACGTCATTTGTTCGTGAACAAACATAGACATCTGTCTTTTTGGTCTTTCCTCTTTACCCACCTGCTGTTCATAATTTTATTTTCATATTATTAGTTCCCTTGTTTCCGTGTCACTCCTGTAGCAAAATATAATGCCCAAGAGCACCATGGAAGATTTGAGGAAAATTGATAATAATGCTTCATTTTCCATTGATAACGTGAAACAAAATTTATTTTCTGAAATGGAATTTAGGTTTTCTGGAAATAGAAAATTTCTGGCTCTAAAAATGTCAGGTTATTGTAGTGAGATCACTTTTTAACCTCTTTATTCTGACGAGGGCCACTGTTGTCATCCGTTTATTGGCAGGGTGACCACGCGGGTGGGTGGTGGATGGGACACAGCTCTCAGTACTATTGTGGACTCTGTACAGTGTACTGTGAAGGAATATTATGGTGCACCTTTGAAGATCTGATCCATTATCCACTAAACACCTGGATGTAAGACTCCAATGCCGTTGTTTCATATTGGACTAAATCTTGTCACTTTTCCAACAGCTTCTGATTATTGAGTTACAAGCATGGTTTGCTACGGCCAGAAATACAGCTTGCTTATTTTAACTTTTCTATTCGTTTTTGACCTTTTTATATCTATGGTATATTAGGATTTTTTTCTTCTGTGTGATAATGTGCAAACCAAACAAGTTCTGTGTTGTTATTCATTAAATGAATATATAGAAAATACATTTTCATTTTAACTTGTGCTCTGTAACAGTTATATTTTAACAGCATGCATAACTTATTTCACCTGCAGGGCCAGATTAAGATTTGTGGCGGCCCCAGGGAAGCAACATCTGGGGGCCCCTGGGCGAGCAACATCTGGGGGCCCCTGGGCGAGCAACATCTGGGGGCCCCTGGGCGAGCAACATCTGGGGGCCCCTGGACGAGCAACATCTGGGGGCCCTAAGGGCACGCAACATCTGGGGGCCCCAGGGCACGCAACATCTGGGGGCCCCAGGGCACGCAACATCCGGGGGCCCCAGTGCGAGCAACATCCGGGGGCCCCAGGGCGAGCAACATCCGGGGGCCCCAGGGCGAGCAACATCCGGGGGCCCCAGGGCGAGCAACATCCGGGGGCCGCCAGGGCGAGCAACATCTGGGGGCCGCCAGGGCAAGCAACATCTGGGGGCCGCCAGGCAGGGCAAGCAACATCTGGGGGCCGCCAGGGCAAGCAACATCTGGGGGCCGCCAGAGCAAGCAACATCTGGGGGGCCCAGAGCAAGCAACATCTGGGGGCCCCAGGGCAAGCAACATATGGGGGCCCCAGGGCAAGCAACATCTGGGGGCCCCAGGGCAAGCAACATCTGGGGGCCCCAGGGCAAGCAACATCTGGGGACCCCAGGGCAAGCAACATCTGGGGGCCCCAGGGCAAGCAACATCTGGGGGCCCCAGGGCAAGCAACATCTGGGGGCCCCAGGGCAAGCAACATCTGGGGGCCCCAGGGCAAGCAACATCTGGGGGCCCCAGGGCAAGCAACATCTGGGGGCCCCAGGGCAAGCAACATCTGGGGGCCCCATGGCAAGCAACATCTGGGGGCCACTGCCACTAAATCTTCATTGTCAAATTCCTTACTGGTGTTATTACATTACATGTCAACAAGCTTTGCATTTGTTTTCCCTACAGATGATATGAGCTTATTCGAAAAGCAAAACAAATGTCTCTTCACAAAGTTTAATGTAATATGAGTACCATGTATAGTATACAAAACACCACAGATACACTTAAACTCTTCACATATCACAGTATTTAAGAAAATCTTATTTCGTTTACAGTATTAATTAAACTCAAACAAAGCAGGCTTACATACTTTCTGAGAGGCAAATATTTCAAGTACATCTTTGAAATGCAGTTCATGCAGTATGCTCATTCAATACTCATTATTGCGAGTCATGGGAGACGACTTTGATTCGTTGTTGTTTTGAGTCTCTTCTTTATTGTCTTCATCTTGGCAAAGGACATGCCACCACTGCAGTTGGACACCATCAGCACCAAGTATATTCGAAGACCAATTTCAACATTTGGAAATGTTGCTTTTCAATCTTTCTCAACAAGAATTTTGTGCAACAGTTCCTTTGCATTTTGTCATTGTAGTCTTCTTTGTAAAGTTTCACAATGGCAGCAAAATGCACCAATTCATTACCAAGGTTGTGCTCTATGTCAGTCTCGTATATACAGTGCATTCAGAAAGTATTCAGACCCCTCACTTTTTTCACATTTTGTTATGTTGCAGCCTTATGCTGAAATCGTTTAAATTCATTTTTTCCCTCATCAATCTACACTCAATACCCCATGATGACAAAGAGGAAACAGGATTTTAGAAAGTTTTGCAAATTTATTAAAAAGAAAAAACTGAAGTATCACATTGACATAAGTATTCATACCCTTTGCTACGACACTTGAAATTTAGCTCAGGTGCCTCCCATTTCTCTTGATCATCTTTGAGATGTTTCTACACCTTGATTGGCGTCCACCTGTGGTAAATTCAATTGATTGGACATGATTTGGAAAGGCACACACCTGTCTATATAAGGTCTCACAGCTGACAATGCATATCAGAGCAAAAACCAAGCCATGGGGTCGAAGGAACAGCCTGCAGAGCTCACAGACAGGATTATGTCGAGGCACAGATCTGGGGAAGCCTACAAAAAATCTCTGCTGCATTGAAGGTTCCCAAGAGCACAGTGGCCTCCATAATTCTTAAATGGAAGAAGTTTGGAACAACCAGGACTCTTCCTAGAGCTGGCCGCCCGGCCAAACTGAGCAATCGGGGGAGAAGGGCCTTGGTAAGAGAGGTGACCAAGAACCCGATGGTCACTCTCGCTGAGCTCCAGAGATCCTGTGTGGAGATGGGAGAAACTTCCAGAAGGACAACCATCACTGCAACACTCACCGATCTGGGCTTTATGGCAGAGTGGCCAGACGGAAACCTCTCCTCGGTGAAAGACACATGAAAGCCCGCTTGGAGTTTGCAAAAAAGCACCTAAAGGACTCTCAGACTGTGAGAAACAAGATTCTGTGGTCTGATGAAACCAAGATTGAGCTGGTTTGCTTCCGTCTGGCCACTCTGCAATAAAGCCCAGATCGGTGGAGTGTTGCAGTGATGGTTGTCCTTCTGGAAGTTTCTCCCATCTCCACACGATTTTTTTTGTAGGCTTCCCCAGATCTGTGCCTCGACACAATCCTGTCTCTGAGCTCTGCAGGCAGTTCCTTCGACCTCATGGCTTGGTTTTTGCTCTGATATGAATTGTCAGCTGTGAGACCTTATATAGACAGGTGTGTGTCTTTCCAAATCATGTCCAATCAATTGAATTTACCACAGGTGGACTCCAATCAAAGTGTAGAAACATCTCAAAGATGATCAAGTGAAATGGAAGGCACCTGAGCTAAATTTCAAGTGTCATAGCAAAGGGTCTGAATACTTATGTCAATGTGATATTTCAGTTTTTTATTTTTAATAAATTTGCAAAACTTTCTAAAATCCTGTTTCCTCTTTGTCATCATGGGGTATTGAGTGTAGATTGATGAGGGAAAAAATGAATTTAAACGATTTCAGCATAAGGCTGCAACATAACAAAATGTGAAAAAAGTGAAGGGGTCTGAATACTTTCTGAATGCACTGTACTGACAAGACTGGCTGTGACTGAGCAGAGCTTGGAAGTATCCAAGTCTTCAAGCTGATCAAGGAATCCAAACTACACACAGACAATATCATAAGCAGCTATTGTCAGTTAAGGATCGAATAAACTGATCAACAACTGTAATGGAGCTTTCTGTGTGAAACTTCTTCCTGGGTATCATCCGGGCGACCTCTGCTTTACCATAACCCAGTGGGTTGAGATGCACATTTCGCAGGTGATGACGAACCTGAGCATACTCTGCTGTTTCAGACAATCTTTTACTCTGCTGTTTCGGACAATCTTTTCCCTGCATTGTCATATTCATCAAACTTCTCTCTCTTGGACTCCACAAATGTTTTCAGACTTCAGTGCCATTACTACAGAATTGAAAACCATTTTAGTGGTTCATACTGTGGTGTGTGGCTTGTTTCGTTGAATCTTTCCAAAATATAATTCCACAATGAAGTGTACAATTCCAATGCACCGATCTTCCCATTAAGACAGTTAGCTTCAATTTGAACCACATCCTTCTGCTCCTGGTCACTTGAGATTTAATCTAGTGCTTCTCTCATCTTTTCACATCCATGTACAATGGCTTTCGTTGCATCAGCTCGGCAAGACAGAGTTTCACTCAACCTGTTGGGCATATACAACCGTGTGTCTATCTGGAACGACTTTTCGTTCAGAACCCCACAACGTGTTGGAGATGCTGTGAAAAATGCATGAAGTTGTTGGACGAAATCAAAGCAGCGTATAGCTGCACAGTGTGTATTGTCCGCCTCTTTCCCAATGAAATTAAGAGAATGTCCACAACATGGTGCAAATATTGACAAGCTATTTTGTTCTCTTATGAGGGCTTCTATTCCTCGGTACTTGGTACTCATGTGTGCAGCATTTTCGTATGACTGCCCTTGACAGTCATTGATATCAATGTTGTCACAGGCCAAAAGCTCAAGAAGTGCATTAGCCATAGCAGCACCAATGTGACCACGATTGGACATGAATGTCAGAAACCTTTTATTTGGAGATGTGTACTCCATGTAGCATATTACCAAAGTCAATTGGTCAATACGCGCTGGACTCAACAGGGGTTGAATCCAGTGATGCTGAATAAAACTTTGCTTCCATTATTCTTGTAATTATCTGCTTCAAGATGTTTTCACCCATTATCCCAATTAGTTCTTCGCAAACTGTGGGTGACAGGTAATTTGTGCGACCACGTCCTTTACTTGCATTGAGCTTGATGTGAGCAGCGAGAAATGGGTCATACTCTGAAAGCAGTTCCAACATTCCAAGATCATTTCCATTCATTTGTGATCCAATCACTTCATCCGTACCTCGAAAAGGCAATCCACGTTCAGCAATCAATTTGATGGTACTCACAACACGCTTGAGAAGCTTATGCCAGTAGCCACACAATTCTGCTTTTTGTTTTTGCCAAATCCTGGTCAACTCCTCCAAGTACCTTCCCACACTTTGCCAGATGAATACCGATTCTAGATGAGAGTTTGACTTTTCATCTTCAGCCAACTGTTAATTTGCATGTTTCGAGTCACAAAATCCGTCACTGGATAATTTACCCTTCTCAGTGGCCACAAGTTTACAGATGTAGCACCAGACTTTGCTAGTTATCGGAGGGAAGCAAAGCCAGGAATGATTAACTGTCTCGATGTTCTGAGTTTGCCGATGAAACAAATTTCGTGAACATTTCCACACAAATTGTCCATCACCGTTTGTTTTGCAATTCGGTAGATCATTTCTTCACCCAAAAGGATATTATTTCCTGCATAGATGACTCTGGCTAGAAGCCATGATCGTTGTCAAATCTGAGGTTGAGATTCAGTTTCTTCTTGTCGATGGTCTTCAAGCCCTTCCTTAATTTGCTCGCTTTTATCTTCAACAATTTTTCGATAACAGGTGGAGATGATTGTCGCTGTGTCTGCTTGTGGTGATCATGATGGACTTGTTGATGTCATTGCTGCTACTGACAATGATGAAGTTACTTCAACAGACTGTATGTCTTATGCTCATGATGTAATCACTAATTTTTGAGACTTCAAATAGTTTCTTGTTGTTTCTTCTCACGTTCTTTTGCTAATTTCCGTTTCTCTGCACCACTTTCATACACACGTGGAGTTTTGTGTCAGTCACCCATATTTACTGGAAACAAGAGAAAGAAAATAATGTTTGCGACAGACCTTCAACTGGGATCAGAGTACAGGGGCAGAGGGAACATAATAATAAGACGAGTCATAAGCATTTCTGCATTGCTCTTGTTCATGACCGTATTTATGTATATTCTGTCGCATCGGCGGCGACTAATATCTGCCTCCGACGCCGGGAGTCAAACCTCCTGAGAAACCGCCGATGGTCTTATTTGTCCTGCGTTCAATCCAACGATGGTGGCCTTCAAAGGGTGCGAACATGTGAGGAAGACGCGTGGAGCTTAACTGGGTTATATGAATGAATGAATGTTTTAAGGCAATTTTCCCCCACTAGAGTGGGGGTTAGCCTTGCGGGCCCCATGACAATCATGGTTCCCTGTTTGAGGCAATGTTTTTATGGCCGGATGCCCTTCCTGACGCCAACCCTTAGTCACCTCTTATGATGTGCAGGGATACGGTGTACCTATTCTAAATCGGTGTGTACACCGGGATCATTCATCCCAGCAAGCTGGTACTCAATTTGCCGACCTCGGAAGGATGACAGGCTGAGTCAACACCCCTAGCGTTAATTCAGTGATCGACCGGGATTCAAACTCAGGATCCTAGGGTCCCAAGCCTGCACCCTAACCGCTAAGCCAACACCAGGCTTTCACCTTGTATACAGTATTTTATTAACAACTAGCTGAAAGCACCCGACGTTGCCCGGGTTCTTTTTGAATGCATTTACTACTATAATTCATCTTTTACTCGCGGCCATAGAAGATTGACTACTATAATTCAGCTCAGCCTTTAATTGTGAAATGGGCCCAGCCCGACCGAAGCGGCCTCGACCGGCCTCACCACCTAGCCTATAAACTCCCCGGGGCCCGTCCCGACATTTTTTGTATTAGAGGTTTCCTCCTATCTTTCACCGTTCAGGAGATTAGCGCGCGCAGACAAACAAACAAACAAACAAACAAAAACTTTCTTTTATATATATATAGATAGATGAGATGCTGCATATTTCATTGTTAACCCTTTGAGTACGGGATTTTTTTTGATAAAAATACCCCCGGTACAGGATTAATTTGGCATTTTGGTACGGGAATGCAACCACGTACTGACGATCTATTTATAGGTATAGTCGATGACGTGTAGTAACGTCATCCGTACACAAAACTTTTTCGCGGGTTGCGGCACTGGACGTCATCTGTACTCAAAGGGTTAATAAGGTTAGTTGTTTGCTCTGTCGTGTCGGCTTTTTATTCCAAGGTTTACCTTTTGGGAACTTCTTGTCTGCTCTTGCCAAGCTCAAAAGTCAAAAGGGGAAGAGAGAAAATGCCCACTCTGCTCCACCATATCAAAAGGGTCACACCCTCCTTCCGACCTGGGCGGAGCATCAAGCTGCTCACGGTCCGCCCTCTTTCAGCCAGTGGTGGAGCCAAGCACAGAGGCGTTGTTGTTGTTTCCTGACCAGACCTTTCTTTTTACAGGCCCTCATCCGGCCTCATCCGTGGGACGTTCACAAAAGGATCATACGCACTTTTATTAACCGAAGCCTTTACTATCTTCATTACAATCACTATCCTTTCTTCAGTGCATCAATGATCCCTCACAGCATCATATTTTTGTGCCCAGATTTGCCGAACCTGCTTTGTGTGGGGACCCGGGGCTAGCGCCCAGTTTGCCCCCATTTTAATCCGGCATTGTGTCCAAGCAAAATCGAAGTATACCAAATATAAAATGGCTTGATGTCAGAGTCAATTTTCCTCTTTTCTATTGCACTTTTCAAAGGAACGTTTCCATTGCGAACAATTTTAATGTTGCCCTCGTTTTTCCGTTAAAATTTTTGGCAGTTTGTGTCAGTCCAGTTATGCCTTATGGCCAAAAGGAAACGACTGTGAAACAAAGTGCAGTACACTGTACAGCAAGAGTGATCATGATCCTTTGATTCTGCACAAGTCAGAGTTAAAATCCCCAATTAATATCATTTTGGATGATTCCAGAATCGCAATATTCCAAATTCATTGTTTTTTAATAGAAAGTAGTTCAGGATGTGGAAATTATATAGTCCTTTGCACATATGATATGCCACTAAGACTATGCCATAATTGTGTGCATTTTCTCAAATGATGTAAACATATTATTTAATAGGCCAGTTTGGCTAGCAGGATAGCCTTGAGGTACACACACTCACCTTGAGCTGTCGACCCTGCGCTCAAATCTTGGCCCAGTTATGAACTCTCAGCCTGTTGTTTCGCAGGCACAGTGAGGCAACTGTGTGTGTGCCACTAACCTGCCTGCAGCCATGTTCTGCATACAAACAATGACAGGCCAGCTTCGGCTGATGTGGTTTAGGCTATTCAAACCAACTTTTGAAGCTCTTTCTTTGAAGAAAGGTGTTTAGTTAGCCACAGGTATCGTACAAAGCATAGCATCACAGCTTTGTGCATTAATATGATTGCGCAAACTTGCACAGGCTTTAAGGGCCTCTTCTTGCATTGAACTTGCTTCTTAACCCTTGTAAATATTTTTCCTCTTGTGAATAATGTTGATTGTATGTCATGTCGGTTGTTTACATTAATTGTGTGCTTGAAATGAGGAAAGCTTCCTATAAAGTCTATTTTTGTTTCACAAAATAAGTTTTATAAACGATTCTCATCCCTTGTGAATGACATCTGTTGTTATTTAAGCTATGAATTAAAGTCGACAAAAAAAATAAATATCTGATCTGATGAATTTTCATATAAAAAATCGAGTTTGTTTTTTATTGTTTTTTTTAACAGCACGTTTTGGTATGTTTGTTTTTAAACAGTTTATTTGCAAACACATTATATCAGCACTTTAGCCACCTGATAACCATCAGATGTGCCAAGACACTGATGCTATGTTCGTGGAGTCAAACTGTTTGGCTTGTTGGGTCATTGTGTGGAGTAAGTCTATTCATCAGAAGCGACTGAGACGGAGTTGTTGAGGTCATTGACTGACAAGGCCAGGGAGGTACATAGTGGCCTGCAAAAGTATTCACCCATCTGCAAAGTTTTCACATTATGATGCCTCCTGACCTTACTTCATGTTTTCAAATCAAACTTAAAATATAGTCTTTCAAAACTACTCCAAAGTGATAAAGCTTAAAAGAAATACAGATAAAATGTGAGTAAGTTAGATTAACAGAGAAAATCAGATGATTCACAGTTGCACAAAGTTTTCAAACCCTTTGCCCAATGAACCCTAAATCACTTTCTGAGCAAATTATTCGTTTTAAAGGTTACAGAATAAGTGTAATAGGTTTCACCTGGATGTAATCAGTGGTTTAACTTAAAATGAAGCTCCCCACTTATCTAAGGACTTTTAAGGTGCAATTCATTTGGTCAACCAACAAGGCAAACGTGAAGATCAAGGAGATTTCCAAAGAAGACAGATGTAAAGTGGTGGAGAAGCACCATTCAGGAGAATTTAAAGAAGATTTCAAAGTTGCTCATTATCCCTTTGAGTACGGTGAAATCCATTATTAAGAAGTGGAAGACGTATTATCCCACCCAGACTCTACTCAGATCAGGTCGCCCATCCAAACTCAGTGTCTGGGCAAGCAGGAAACTGGTTTGGGGTACCAATGTAAATCCAACAAGGATTTTGAAAGATCTGCGAGGCTCTATGTTTGAGATGGGGTTTGAGATGAGAAGAAAGAAGCTATTACTGAAAAAGGAGATCTCGCGAGATCTTGCAGGTGATGGCACGGTTTTTCGAAGTTGTACACGTTCTCCACGTTTTCAAAGTTACGTAATTGTTCACAATTGTATTTTTGGCGAAACTGTATTTATCTTTCATTGTGTGTACCTATAGTGTGTCCTCAGGAAGATTCTCGGTGTTAATCTTTCATAAATTAATCGTTTGTTTGCCGCGGCGCATGTGCGGCCTTGTAGCCTCAGGCTTCCCCGGTCCCCCATCGAAGTTTGTTCACTTAAGTTTCTTCCTTTGCTGTTTTTGCTTGGGTCATAGATTTTTCCCTTCTCCCCCGAACTTCCCCAAACATCTACTCTTTGTCTAACGTTTTAAACCCACAAATTCCCACAAAAGGAGAACATAAGTGTGACATGTTGGGTGATTTGATCTGTTTTTAGATTTTTTAAAAAGATTTGATCTGCATTAGGGTTTACGCATCTTTTGAATTGTAATAGAGTGTATGTTTTGGACAACACTCAAGATATTTAACTGCTTATTTTCCCAGATACCTGGCACACTAGGAAGATTGATATTGGGCTAACAGAGGCAACAATGTTATTCCTAAGTCCGCATGTGCCTACTGGTTATCAACAGGCATTACAACTGCAAGGTGTGGAATATCACTCTGTGTTGCAGGTTTTTCCCTCAACAAGGGGCCAAAGCTGAAGGCCGCAGCCTGATTTATATAGGTACTACCAATGCAGTTTTCTAGGACAATGAAGTACAATGAACAGGCTGCCATTGCTCTCTCAATGGGGTCAGGATTTGAGTCTGCATTTATAACATTACAGTATAGAAGCTGAGCTTGCCAAGCCAAGCCAAATCCCAAAAAGATTACCATTCGCTCGCAAAGTGAAAAGCAGGGTTAAACGATCGGGTGCATATGTGTGGCGTGCGTGTCTGCATTTTAAAAATTCATTTTCTCGTCAACTGTTAGTCTGATTGACACGAAATTTTACTTAAGGAGCGCCTCTGTCTGTAGCATTTTTTATTCAAAATTACGACCACGTGTTATGGACGCCTTCTTAGAAAATGGTTACACCTCTATATCTCTGAAACCGCTCCATGGAAAAAATTGCTGCATGGTGCATTGTCAAGTACTCCCCATAGGGAATAAGATATGTTAATGATCATGTCACCGGTACCTTAATTATGACGTCATAATTTGATAAGTACAACGCTTGATCTGATCAGTATGATTTTTTTTTCTCTGCAACTGTTGGTCTGATGGACATGGAATTTTCACCAAAGGAGCACCTCCTATAGAATATTTTAATGATAATTATGACGTCATAGGTCGCATGGTTTAGGCGCCATCTTGGAAAAACTGAAAAACGTTGCACTTCTTTATCTCTGAAACCGCTCCTTGGAAAAAAATTGAAACGTGGCTCATTGTAAGGAACTTTGCATGGGGGATAAGTGATGTTAACAATAACGGCATTGGTGCCTTAATTATGACATCATAATTCGACAGGGACAATGCTTAGTCTAATCAGTTTGAAATTTCTTGAGTGTGATGTACGCAACAATTATATTAGAGAATATAAATTTATGTCATTGCTCATGTGGACTGGCAGCCATATTGGATCAAAGAAAAAAAAACCCTTCAAAAACAGAAGAGTTGGCTCGCATCAAGTTCACTGTGCGGGGTAAGTATTCTATTAATACCATCGAGTTAAAAACAAGCATTTGATAGAATATTTCGAGAAAGCTTCCAGAACTTTCATATACTATGAGGCAGTTTTACCCGATGATGGTTTTAACCATAAGACAGCATGTTATACTTCACAAACATTCTGTTCTATTCACTCTATAATTTGCCCGAGGTCATCTTTCATCGACATCTTTCATCGACATCTTTCATCGACATCTTTCATCGTCAACCATCCTTGCTTCCCAAGGTAAGGCAGATATTAAGCGAGCCCAAGGTGTATGACGTGAGCAAAAACCACTTCCGCTTCACTGCGAAATTCATTGTTGGATTCTTTTGTTTAAACCTCCGCTTAAAATGAGTGACATTAAATATTTTGAAAATTTCGAATTATTCTCACTCAAATATCAACATCGCTGTAATGCGTATTGTTAAGTTGTTTAAACCTCCATACAAGAAGAAGATGATCTGTAATACCGGATACCATCGAGTGGTGCTATACAATACACATTTACATGGAGAGAATCTGGGTCTCCCACCACCTTGAACCCCCTCCTCCAGATATGCTACCATGACAGAAACCATATTTGGGGTACCCTTTGGGAACATGAAAAATTTATTCCAGTCGTTTTTTAAGTTTTTGAAGCAGATATATAATCAAAAGAAATATAAAGGGTGGCCCAAAGATCACAAAGAGTGGCCCGTAGTGATTTTAATTTATACAAAGAAAAATCAAAATCCTATCTCAAAATCAAATAATCAGAATAATCAAATCAAAAACAAATCAAATTATAATCAAATAATAATAAATAAAATAAAATAAAGTAATATAATCAATAATAATAATTAATAAATAATAAGAATAAGAATAAAATAAATAATATAAACTAAAAATAAAATAAATAAATAATCAAAATTATTCAGAATCATAAGAGGTGCGACTTTTGGGCCAACCTGTATAAACAAATATACAAATTCACTTTTATAGTACAGATTACAATATTTAAAACGAATTTGACAATCTGAACAGCATTTGGTTGAATCGTCAGCACTTTAAAGTTGTCAGTTTATTAACTGCCAAGCTAAGCCAGCTTATTAACTGGCAATGAGAAATTCCATTCAGCTTTTTCTTTTTTTTAAAGTCCTTAGCCGTTATTTGCTATTTTTATGGTGCTAATGGTTAATGTGTAAGTGTGACATCTGCCATATTACCCAAAATGTTACGTTTGTTGACTATAAAGCACTTTATAAGACGCGTACTCTTTCGATGAAATGGAAAGTAATTTCTCCTTTAATCACACATTAAACTGTAATATTTAATGTTGAATTTGACTTGGACACAGGTAGACGAGATTTAATTTAATTTAATTTAATTTAGTCGAGTTTAATTCTGACATGTTTAATTTTTACATTTATATCTGTTTTTAATTACAAGGCTCGACAAGGCCTCACAAGGCCTATACTAGTCAATAACGTTCTTAAATATGTTAATATACCAGAGTATCCTTGACTTACATTATTAAAAGGGAACCATCAGACCGACGTTAATGTTACGATGTGATTGGCGATGCAATAAAATGTCGAAATTATCGATTTTAGATTTTTTGGTCTTTAACGCTGTGATTGATTGGGGAAAAAATTCCCGATATCGCAATCAAATTTCAATGTCACCACGATGTAGAGGGGACGTTAGAGAATAACGAGTGGTCGCATGAACTTGTATGACATAAAACAAGCATTCCGAATATTGCGCTGCAATACATGTCCCCTACCGGCAGTCTGTCGTCCAGAAAACTGTTGGGGAAATTACCAAGGGTTATTTACCCACAGGTTCTGAATCGTTCCCAATCGCTAATTACCTCAGGATGGGCTCACCTGTGATTCGCACTCGGAACTTCGATTTATACACCTTGCAGACAGGTCAGCAGAAGCACGACAAAAAAAGTTGTTGATAAAGAACCTTTCGAGTCGCTAAATATCAGTAATTTATTATCTTTTCCTGGTCCCCAATCAATGATCGATGTGTATATATATTGTTACAGACACGACTTTGATGTTAAGGTGGGCCGAGCGGAATGGCCGTCGTGTCCGCACAAATTACCCGATTATACTCGACGTTGACGGAGCCGCGCTACGCTGGATCAATAAAGGAAAAAGAAGACACCCGGCTGGATTATAATGACAGACACCAATGTTTCGATTCTCAATTATATTCGTACGGAAAAGGTTAGATTACAGGGGCTAGAGGTAAAGCACAGAAAAGATGGGCACTTAGACACAGGCTTATCTTAACCCCGGACAGACGACAGGTAAACGGGACAACGGCTGACTCACACGGGGATTGATGGCAAGGAAAGGCAAGTAGCGATGGCTCAAGGTGCACTCTTGGCTCAAGGCAGGGTACAGTCCGGTCCAAAGATGCGGGGAGGTCACAGCGCTCGGGGGTAACGTTCTTTCTCAGGCGGGGCGCATCTCTCTCAGCGCTCGCAGGTCCTTCTTTCTCTTCAGCTGGGGGCGCATCTCACGTCACATCCGGCGCGGGGCCGCGTATATCCGGCGGGGAGTGACACGCCCTCGGCTCGTTAGCTCCGCCTCGTGGAATCGGCACGTTGCTTCTCATTGGGTGCGTGCGGGGGGGTTACCGGCTCCGCCCTTGACGAGGAGCTGACAAGGAGCCCCTTTGTGGTAACCCCGTGGAGCGCATGGTCTGGAGCGCGTTGTCTGGAGCGCATTGTCGATGGCGGCTAACCGAGCCGGTGGGAGGACGCACACTCCCCCCCGCGCAGCGCCGTGCCCCTCTGTTGTTGTAGACGGGGGAAGAAGATGGGAGGAGGTATGGGAAAGGTCCTAAACTCACTACTGGTGCCATATAATCACATTCTGGTGCAACGAAGAGTCATAATTAATGGAAACTTGGCCTTAACTGACATAGACTAAGAATAACTAGCAAGATGTCCGAAAGTTGTCTACGTGTGGTGCGGTGGACCTGGGCACGACATTTAATGGGGGAATAAGGGGAAGGTCGGCTCTACTGATTGTTGTTTACAGACAATGGGACTAGGGAATGGGGGATTGGGGATAGTTGGGGAGTATTGGGGAAAATAGGGGAATATTTACAAGCGGATATGGAGGCCAAATTCCATATTTGCAACATTGCACCCTTCTCTACCCTCGGGGCGTCCCGACCCGATAAATTTTTACCTACTTTAGTGTGGCACGCAATGTAGTTCCCTCTACTATTAACTCTACCCTGAGTGCGACAGTTTTACAGATATTCACAAATGAGTAAATATGTCCCCCTGCGACGTTGCACCCTTCTCCTCACAGAAACACACCCACAGGATAACCGAATCCGGAAAGAATTCGCAAACTAAACATACAGCCGGTAGGGAGCATTATTTACACGACTACGCTGCTATTTACACTACGATCCAGGACCTGTTTTTGGAGGAACACATGCAGATGTTATGCATAGAGAGAGCGCGCTTGCCAGCATCGATACACCAACCCACGAGTGCTCTGTGGCCGACGGCCTTTAATAACGTGCAGAGCACCCTTTCCCAGCATCAAAAGCACCACCCCACCACACAGTCAGCACCATCCGGTGCAGTCACCATTGTTCATGGGAATAAAAATAAATTCGACAACCCCTAACCCTGCAGGTGTCTCTTGCTCTTCGTGTGGCCTTCAGTGGTGTTAACTATTAGTGGTTCACCTGTATGGCATAGGTGCCACGTTGACCCATAGGTCCATCCCCGGGTGGTGCTTGGCCGCAAACGAACTGCGGTCCATTGTGGGTGGCCACAAACATTGCGGTCCATATGGTGTATCGATCCCGGCAGCAAACAGCGAAAGTGCAGGCCCACAACTGCGCAGCCAGCACCTCTCTCTCCTCTCTCTCTACCCCAAAGCCAGATCCTCGGAGGTGGGAGACAAAAGAAGCAGACAAGTGAGTAAGGTGGTAAGGGCGCAAAAGTGCACGCAATGTAAGGTGATGCACACTGGGGGCACATGGGAACCAGGTGAGACAGGTACGTTCCTATCGTACGCCCCCCCCCCCACCAGGTAACCTACATGGCCCCTCCCTTACCCCTTACTGTATCCACAAAACACAACACTACCCATAAACATCTACTTTACAAATCAACAAACATCCCTACTGTCTTCCCCGTTCCTCCCATAAACCAAATTCGTCTTCTCTCCCTCCTAACCAATCAAATTTGCCATTTTCAACTCTCATCAAAATTTGCCATCTCCAACTGCACATCAAAATTTGCCATTACCAATTCATCATCAGTCCCTCCTAGGGAGGGAGAGATGGAATCACCCCAATGTCTCATCCACGTCGTGATGCGTCTCACAAATCCACAGCAATCTCATTTCCTGCAACAAAACAAAGAAAACACAGGTGTGGAGTCATCATCATCACCACAGGTAAGTGGCTGCGTATGGTGCGACAGGTTCATCAATCCTAACTATTTCCTAAATGACTTTAACAACTTTACACTACCCGGGGTCTTTCTCCGGCCAAACCATTGGCCCTCTTACACTATGGGTTCTAAAAACCAATTCCCATTGGCCAAACTGTGGTGCGCTTCAATTTGGGGTCTCACTCCCCCGATTCATCTCCCGGTGCCCTAGCACAATTTCTGGGCTGCGGCGTGTACCTCTCCCAGTGGGTCTACCCACCTGCACACCTCCACCACTGCAGTTGCCTCCGAGCTTACCTGCTCCTTGCCCTAACCTAACTACCTGGGGAAGGCCCTCTGGCACTCTCCCCACTCGGTGCCCTCTCTGGCACTGGGCTACCCGGGTCCGTCCTCCGGATCCTCGGGCCCCATCCACAACTCTACCGGCTCCCAGAGCCCACCTGCGGCCTCACCTGGCCGACATCCTCACAGTGGTGGAGTGCCCAACCAACTACACGCACTAACAGGCTACACGCCCAGCCATTTCCACAACACTAATGCACCCATCCACAACACCATTCTGCAACCGCACCACAAATGCCAATATCCAACCACAATTTACCTGTACCCTCTACCTAACACTTACACTACCCGCCCCGGGTATCCGTGATGGGGGTCCACTCTTCCCCCATTCACACCTTCGCACCATGCACACCACTCCGTACCACTTACTCCAACTCTCTCCACACACCTGTACTTGCACACCTGTGCTCTCACACCTGGTGCCACCTGCACCCTTCTCTCCCCAAGCGCATTCGCGCTGACCCACAACACTCACTACTCATACACTGCTCCACACACCTGTCCAGTTGCACACCTGTGCAATCACACCTGTTCAATTCTCACACACACAGCATCATCTCAGCTAACTACTCCCTTCTGAAACTTGCGCTTCCCAGTCGTCCCTTTAAACTATTGCGCTCCCACGTCATTATCATCCATACTAATCTACCTGCGTCCCCACTACAGGTATCAGTCACTAACTAAACTTAACGTTACCTACTGTCATCTTCTAGGGCCCTATTGATATAACCTAACCCACCCGGGCTAGTTTTCACTGCCATACACCCCATAAACTATTGCGCATTTGCCCCACATGGGAAGGGTGGCAGGGATGCCACCCTCACCCACTGGGCCTACCGCTCCTCAATCCCCCAGTCCTCTGGCACTAATAAGCCCCCCTTATTCAGAGGTACTGGGTCCCGCCTCGGCATCTAAAGCCGAGGCAATCCACGGGGGCGCCTGCTCGCCGGTGTAAGGTCTTATCCGGTCGGCGTGGACGATCCGAGGGAGGGCTCGTGGCCCCATTTTGATCTTAAAGACCACGTCACAGATTTGCGACAGGACGACTCCTGGGCCTTGCCAGGGGGAGGTGAGTTTTGGGCACCTTCCCTTCCGCCTCCGGGGATTAAAGAACCAAATCTTCATCCCCGGAGCGTATTGACTCCCCTGGCTCCGGTCGTCGTACCTGCGCTTCATCTTTTCCCCCGCCAGATGGAGTTGGCGGCGGGCGAAGGCATGGACTAGCTCCATGCCTTCCTCTAGGTGACGTGCGTACCCCTCCCTCGGCGGGTTAACCACTGTGTCTGGCACGGGACCGCATAGCAAGTCGGCGGGAGCCCGTAACTCCCGCCCATACATAAGCAACGCTGGACTGCATGCGGTGGCCCCGTGCTGGCTGGTTCGGTAGGCCATAAGCAAATAAGGGAGATGTTCGTCCCAGTCATCCTGACGGGTGGTGGTGAACAGTGCCAGTTGTTGGATTAGAGTTCGGTTGAATCTTTCCACCATCCCGTCAGATTGAGGTCTTAAAGGCGTTGTCCTGGTTTTCCGAATTGACAGGAGACTGCACACATCTTTTAGCAATTTGCTCTCAAAATTTCGTCCCTGGTCGGTGTGCAACTCCTGTGGAATCCCATGCCGGCACACAAATCCTTCCACGAAGGCCTGCGCTACCACCCCTGCTTCTTGGTTGGGGAGGGCGTAGGCCTCCGGCCACTTGGTGAAGTAGTCCATCACAACGAGGATGTACTTATTACCTAGGCGGGTGCGGGGTAGCGGTCCTAGAATATCCATAGCCACCCGCTCCAGGGGGGCCCCCACCTGATGTAATTGAAGGGGGGCCCTCATCCTCCGTGCTGGTCCCTTTTTGGCAGAACAGGCGTCGCATCTCCGACACCAGTCCTGTATGTCGCGCCCCATATTCACCCAATAGAACCTCCGGCGGACCCGAGATATTGTCTTTGTCCTGCCCAAATGGCCGCCGGAGCGGGTACCATGCACCTGTTGCAATATGACGTTCTTGAATTTGTCAGGGACTATCACCAGCCAGGAAGTTCTATCAGAGGGAACCTCCACCCACTTGCGATACAAGATGTTGCCTTTCAATTCCAGGGTCTGCCACTGAGCCCAATATGCCTTTGTCTGCGCCCCGAGGGGGGTGACCTCTTCCCCCTTTGGTCTTTGCCCCAATTTGACCCAATTGAACACTGGCCCCAGGACAGGATCCTCCTGCTGGGCCGTGCTCCAGGCCAAAGTTCCGAATTCCTCATCTGCGGTTAGTGGCAAAATTGGCCCTCTCACCCGGGTTGCCCGGACGACGAGAATCGGGGCGGAATCGCCCAATTGCTCCCTCTCCTCGTGTCTCGCACAAAATTTACAGTTTTCCCCCAGACAAGGACGCCGAGAGAGTGCGTCCGCATTACCATGGGCCTTCCCGGCCCTATGGGCCACATCAAAATCGTACTGTTGCAACTTTTCCAACCACCTTGCAATTTGGCCCTCCGGTTCCTTGAACCGAAGGAGCCATTGCAAGGAGGAATGGTCAGTTCTAACCAAAAATTTCCGCCCGTACAAGTACGGGTGGAAATGGTTCATGGCAGCCAGCATCGCCAATAACTCTTTGCGAGTGACACAATAATTTCGCTCGGGCCTACTTAAGGCCCGACTATAGTAACCAATCACTCTCTCCACGCCCTCCTGTGTCTGAGACAAAACTGCGCCCAATCCTTCCTGGCTCGCATCCGTGTCCAGGGTAAATGCCCCGTCGCTAGTGGGGTAAGCTAGAAGGGGTGCGGATGTCAGACACCCCTTCAGTTTTTGGAAGGCCTCGTGGCACTCCCGTGTCCAATTAAATCGCGTCCCCTTCTCCGTAAGCCGGTGGAGGGGACGGGCCAACTCCGCAAATTTCGCCACAAAGCGCCGGTAGTAGGAGCAGAGTCCCAAAAATCCCCGCACCTCTTTGATGGTACGTGGTGCGGGCCACTCCTCTACCGCTTTAATTTTGTCTGGGTCCGTTTTTACCCCCTCGCGGCCGATCACGTGACCTAGATAGGCCACCTCTCTTGCAAACAAAGTGCACTTACTCGGGTTCAGCTTCAACCCTGCCTGTCTGAGGCACCCGAACACCTGGTCCAAATTAGCTACTGCCTGGGGGAACGTTTGGGCATGTACCAGGACGTCATCCAGGTACACCAGGCATGATTGCCATGGCATGCCGCCTAGTACATGCTCCATCAATCTTTCAAAGGTGGCGGGGGCGTTACACAAACCAAACGGCATCACAGTAAACTGATACAGTCCCTTACCTGTGGAAAATGCCGTTTTCTCCTTCCCTGCCCTATCCATCTCCACCTGCCAATACCCACTCTTGAGGTCCAAAGTTGTGAACCAATTTGAGCCCGCAACGGCATCGAGGGTGTCATCAATTCTTGGTAGGGGATATGAGTCCTTGAGTGTCACGTTGTTTAGCTGGCGATAGTCCACGCAGAACCGCGTGGTCCCATCCTTCTTTTTGACCAGCACAACAGGTGACATCCAAGGACTTCCTGAGGGCTCGATCACACCTGCGTCGAGCATTTTTTCAACCTGCTCGTCAGCTTCCGCCCTCTTGCTCCAAGGGAGCCGTCGGGCGGGCTGACGAATAGGCCGGGCCTCACCGGTGTGGATCTGATGTTTCACCAGGCCCGTACGTCCAATATCCTCGGTGGACAAGGAGAAGAGGTCCAAATGGGACCCAACCAGTTTGTGTAAGGCCTCCCTCTGGGTACCTCCCAACTCTACACTACTACGATTTACCATCTCGCAAATGGGATCGGGCCAATTCCTACTTGTTATTGAAGGCTCCCCCCGGGGTCGGCTCGGCTGGACGTTCTCGCCCCTCACTGTCGCGACTTCCTCAACTGGGGTGCAGCCAGCTACCCTCGTGCCCCCTACTATAGTGGGTGGTTCTGTACTCACATTTACTACTCGGACGGCCACTACCGGCCCGTCCGTTTTTACAAGGGTGCGGCCCACGATCAAACCCGGTATGGACTGCGCTGCCACCGGTTCGACCAGGCCGCAGGACTCCTGCCATGTTGGGCGAGCTGCCCACCGGGCCGGCACTATCGCCTCGGCCCTTGGGGGAATGGTCACGGCCTCGGAAGCCTCCAGCTCCGCTCTCTCGGCCGTGCTCACTCCCCCTAACGGCAGCTCTTCTACTCCCACCTGCAGGATCCCCCGGCACAAGTCGATTTTACAACCGCTGGCAGTCAACAGGTCCAACCCTATTAAACATGGGTCGCACACCTCCGCCACCCAAACATCTATCTCCCTCCTTGCCGACCCTAACTTGAGGGTCACAGAACCACGCCCTATGATCGGGGCCGTTACCCCGGTAGCAAGCTGCAAACTATAATTTTGCAGGCGCTGGATCTTATCCCAGCCACCTGCGCTCGAATCAAGGACCACAGGGCTGATGATCGTGGCGCTAGCTCCTGTGTCCACTACGGCGTCTACCCCCACGCCGGCAATTTTGCATCTAATTGTCAGGCTACCGGTTCCAATTTGGCCACAATAAATGACCTGTCGCGTCAATGAGGGCTCTCCTCCATCCTCTGCTGCCGAACACCGCCCTACGTGCCCGACACCTTCTAGTTTCCCGGGGTCTGGCGGGGGGGTGTCTGGGGTCGGCTAACCCGCTCCCCCCTGGGCGGAGTTGAGGACCTCAACCGCCGGGGATCATCCCGGCGCATGGCTCGACAGTGCCGCGCCAGGTGACCCGGACGGTTGCACGTATAGCACCTCACCTGATAAGGTGCTTGCCTCCGGAATTCCAAATTCCCCCCCCTGTAGGTCCGAATTGGATTACCCGCTCGTGGTCCACCGCGGGCCACCTCCGGGGCCGCCTGCCATGGTCCAGGTCCCGCCAGGCGCTGGTCCACCAGCCTCCGGACCATGCCCGCCAGGTCAGGACCCACGTCGGGGGCGGGTCCCCTAAGGGGTCCGCCCTCCATCGGGGGTCCCACCTGGCGGACCGCCATTGCGAGACGCTCGCCCCCTCGGGCCAGGGGCCTCGCTGCTTCCCAACGGGCCGCAGCGTCAGCCGCCTGGCTCAGAGTCTGCGGGCGCCACATGGCGAGCTGTTGCCGGAGCTCAATATCCGGGAGGGCCTGGATAAAATGGTCCAGCGCCAGGCTTTCCCGGGAATCCGCTGCCATGCTAGCATGTGCGATCCCCACTGCGCGGCGAATGTCGTGGGCAAGTTCCCCGATGGCTTCCTGGGGCTTGCGTTTTCGCAGCGCGAGCTGAGCTTTAACAAGCTCGCTCTGCTGTTCTATGCCGAATCGATTAATTAGGGCGTCGCGGAGGGCTGGCAGGGTGAGAGCACCCGCTGGTAATGCCGTCAGCACCTCCGCCGCCGCGCCGCGCAATGCGGCCACCAGGTGTACTCCACCTTCGTCCTCACCCCAACCGTTGCCCTTACACACACAGTCGAACTGCGCCAAGTACGCGCGTAGATCACTCTTGCCGTCATACGGCGCGAGTGGGACCTTGTGGGACCACCTCGTATGCGAGTCGTTGCCCGCCTGCCGGACCCCGTGCGTCGCCCCTTGCGGGGTCAGCGCGGGGCCGAACCGGCCGGGCCCCCACAGTACACTACCCCCAAGGGGCTCTCGTGCCTCCCCAGTCCCTCCAACAACTACCCCTGTTGGTGTCGATGCATGGGTCGCACCTCCGCAACCCGCTACCCATTCCATACCACCACAACCTTGCTCACCCACACCTCGCACCTCTCGTTCCATACCCTCCGGACCAGCCATACACCTCACTCTTGGCCTCTCACGAACATCCGGGTCTATCTCGACCCCCAAGCTTATTAAATCACCTGGCGCATCATACGCACGACCATATTGGTCACCACTTACACCGGGTCCTCCTTCTCTTCGCTTCCCCTCCATCACCTGCGAATCCCTCATCCGGTTAATGAGCACATCATCACGATCCGAACACAGACTTTGGACCAATTCTTTCACTTCCTCCTTTATCTCTTTCTTATCCTCTCTCCGTCGCTTCTTAATTTCGCTCACCCCTTCTTCCACTTCTTCTAATTTCTGCTTCACCTCCTTCATCTCTTCGTGCGCCCCTTTAAGCTCTTCCTCTAACTCCACTTTATTTTTTTCTATGTGCTCCCGCACCTCCCGCTCTTTAACCTCCATCACCTCTACCACCTTGTCCATTTTCCTCGTCAGGTCCTCATGTACCGTCTGACACTCTTTTTTAATTACCCCTACGTCCTTTTTCATCTCCTTCTGCGTCGATTTTAACCCCTCTATTACCGCTGTGTTCTTCTTTACCTGTTCCCCCAACTCCTTTTGTCCCACTGTCAGTTGTTCTACTCCCAGCGTCAACTCCTCTATACCACCTTGCAATTTTACAGTCCCCTTTCTCACCTCCTTCTCCATGCGCTCCTTACAGTGCCTCACCTCCTCGCGCACTCCTCCGACCTCCTCACTCACACCTCTTCTGATCTCTTCTCCCATCACTTGCATCTCCTGCCCAGATGCCACCCTCATCTGCTCCATTTCCTCCCTGTGAGCATCCAATTTCGTTTCTACCCCCATTCTGACCCCCTCTATCTGCTGCTCCATTTGTTTAACTTCCCTTTCCGCTTGGTCCCTCATGTCCCTCAATTTGCCTTCCATACTGTTTTCTAACCCCTCTAACCCATTTTTCACCTCTTTTATCTGATTCTCCTGGGCAGCCATTCTATTTTCTACCCCCATTAACCCATTTTTCACCTCTTTTATCCCGTTGTCTAACCCCTCACCGGTACCCCTCGCTTCGTCCCTCATTACCCCTATTTTGCCCTCCAATCGCTCACCCTGAGCATCCATCCGGTTCCCCATTACCCCCATTTGGTCCTCCAATCGCTCACCCTGAGCATCCATCCGGTTCCCCATTCTGTTTGCCATTTCTTCATTATTCTGGGCCATAAGGGCCTTCATTTGTATAAAAAACAAGTTCCAATCCACCGGGGGCGCTGCCACGGTCGCCGGCGCGGTGACCAGCGAGGCGCCATTTTGCGTGCTTGCTACCCTCGCTGTTTCGCTCTCCTCACGTGTCTCAATTTGGTCCTGGACCGACCCTGCTTCACTCTCCCCTACCGGACCCCAGCCGTCTTGATCCGCCATAGCGCGACTTTCAAAATTCGAGTTTCGTAACACAAATCCAAATTTTGCTGTTATAATTTCGTCGAGCGCAGTAACCGCGGGACCGCGCTCCGGATCGATTTTGTCGAGCGCAGTACGCGCTCCGGATCGATTTTCCCTCCCAAAATTTGGGCCTAACTAATTTAGTCCCGGGTCCGAATCTCACTCCTCGACACCAATTGTTACAGACGCGACTTTGATGTTAAGGTGGGCCGAGCGGAATGGCCGTCGTGTCCGCACAAATTACCCGATTATACTCGACGTTGACGGAGCCGCGCTACGCTGGATCAATAAAGGAAAAAGAAGACACCCGGCTGGATTATAATGACAGACACCAATGTTTCGATTCTCAATTATATTCGTACGGAAAAGGTTAGATTACAGGGGCTAGAGGTAAAGCACAGAAAAGATGGGCACTTAGACACAGGCTTATCTTAACCCCGGACAGACGACAGGTAAACGGGACAACGGCTGACTCACACGGGGATTGATGGCAAGGAAAGGCAAGTAGCGATGGCTCAAGGTGCACTCTTGGCTCAAGGCAGGGTACAGTCCGGTCCAAAGATGCGGGGAGGTCACAGCGCTCGGGGGTAACGTTCTTTCTCAGGCGGGGCGCATCTCTCTCAGCGCTCGCAGGTCCTTCTTTCTCTTCAGCTGGGGGCGCATCTCACGTCACATCCGGCGCGGGGCCGCGTATATCCGGCGGGGAGTGACACGCCCTCGGCTCGTTAGCTCCGCCTCGTGGAATCGGCACGTTGCTTCTCATTGGGTGCGTGCGGGGGGGTTACCGGCTCCGCCCTTGACGAGGAGCTGACAAGGAGCCCCTTTGTGGTAACCCCGTGGAGCGCATGGTCTGGAGCGCGTTGTCTGGAGCGCATTGTCGATGGCGGCTAACCGAGCCGGTGGGAGGACGCACACTCCCCCCCGCGCAGCGCCGTGCCCCTCTGTTGTTGTAGACGGGGGAAGAAGATGGGAGGAGGTATGGGAAAGGTCCTAAACTCACTACTGGTGCCATATAATCACATTCTGGTGCAACGAAGAGTCATAATTAATGGAAACGAGGCCTTAACTGACATAGACTAAGAATAACTAGCAAGATGTCCGAAAGTTGTCTACGTGTGGTGCGGTGGACCTGGGCACGACATTTAATGGGGGAATAAGGGGAAGGTCGGCTCTACTGATTGTTGTTTACAGACAATGGGACTAGGGAATGGGGGATTGGGGATAGTTGGGGAGTATTGGGGAAAATAGGGGAATATTTACAAGCGGATATGGAGGCCAAATTCCATATTCGCAACAATATGTTGCTTGGCTTGGCTCCGCCCCTCCCAAAAGCGTGCACTGTGTCGCGCTTTTGACGTTCGCGAGATGAGGCTGAGGGCGCGCGGTGCGGCTTGAGGAGAACTCGAGAATAAACAAGAGATATCCATTTTTTATTTTTGTTTAATTAACGATATCTGCCAAACCACGTGCCCGATCGCAAATTCCAAAGGGACATTTTAGTAGACTGACATGCTGATCAGATCTGTGAAGTTTCCCCTCAATTGGATCAAAAATGAGGGAGGAGCTCGGTTTTAAAGGTTCATGCTTTAAAACGTCATAACTCTGAAACCATGTGACGCATGACATCATGCTCGCTGACTTTTTTGTTCGTCATGGGTATGCGATTTTGCCTGCAAAGTTTGGCCTCGATCTGTTCAGCTGTTGCAGAGAAAAAGGGGTTTTCGTGTTTTCACGGAAAACAATATGGCGACCGAAGCACGTGACCTGTGACGTCATAATTACAATTAAAATATTCTACAGACCGAGTCCCCCCTACGGTGAAAATTTGATCTCAATCGATCCAATTATTGCAGAGAAAATCTTTTTTAAAGGAAATTAAAACTTAAAATGGCACTGAGTTAAGGATCATCAGAATTATCAGAATTCCCAAAGTTCAAAGTGCCATAACTTTGTCAAAAATGATCGAAACGTCGTGAATTTCGAACCTGATCTGTAACTTATCATGAGGAAACCATGTGGCAAGTTTGAAATCATTAGCATTAAGAGTTTAGAAAGAAAGTCCGGAAAACTGTTCTCTGCATGACAGACTGACGGACGGACGGACGGACGGACGGATGGACAGACGGAGGGACGGCGTGCAAACCTATAGTCCCCTCCGGTGTACACCGGTAGGGGACTAATAAATGAAATACAGTAGCTGGAACGTTTTACCAACAAGTGTACAACACAACAACTTTGCCTGCACCAGTGTGCATGTTCAGGTTCGGAGGTTAGAAAATCGTAAGAAATTAAGGGGTTGCTCAGAATCCATCAAATTTGGCATACCTCTGGTTGGTAACCAGAGGCAGCTCCTACGCACAAGAAAAAACAAGAAATAGAGCAATCAGAGATTGCAAACCCTCACCAGGATGTATTTTCGGTGGTTTTTAAGGCTTTTGTGTTCAAACAAATATGGCGGCCGAACCACGTCATCGATGACGTCAGCATTATTATTTTTTTCTCCACTTATTTATTCCTCGATTATGCTCAAATTTCATCTTGATCGGATGACGTTTTGTACTTGTCAAATTATGACGTCATAATGGAGGCACCTATGACATCATCATTAACATATTTTATTCCCCATGGAGAGTTCCTTACAATGAGCCATGTCTCAATTTTTTCTATTCAGCGCTTTCCGAGATATAGAGGTGCAATTGTTTTCGGTTTTTTCAAGATGGCACTCTATCACGTCACCTATGACGTCATAATATTAAAAATTATACAGGTGGAGGTGCACCTATGGTGAAAATTTCCTGTCAATCGGACCAATGGTTGGAGAGAAAATCATATTTATTCTGTGTGGACAAACAAACAGACAGACAAATGGACTGAAATGCAATATCCTCTCCTCGGGCGAGGGTAATCAGCAAACGTGTAGTAATCTTTATCTTATAAAAGCTGCTGATGAGAGTTCATGAATTGCTGCCGCTGGATTATCAACAGACATTGGGTCATTTTGTGTTTGCTTTCCCACTGGACACATCTGCAGTGAAAAATTCCATTTTCTGATGTTCCTTCGTTTTTGAAGGACATTACACTTCAATCGACTGTATCTTGTTATTTTGGTACATTTGGATACCAATCTTCTATTGCACTTCCATCATCAAATGTTGAGATGTTGAATGTCGTTTTGAAGTTGTTGAATCATGAATATCACGTTGTATAGCTGCTGATACACTAAGATGTTTTGATTGTGGTGAATTTGCTCACCTTAAACGTTCCTAACCAAGGTCCACCTCTCACTTGTGAACAAGCTAATGCTAATCTTAATACTAATCCCCACACTTCCAACCTAAAGCAAAGTTGAAAGATGGCACAAAGTTCCACTAGGAATGGCTCAATATCAAATTCTGTGTTAAAAATTATTTCCCTTTTTTGACCCCTATGAACCTTTAAGTCCCCACCTTCTGGGACATGAACTGGGGTCAAATCGAATAAATTGTTACATATTCCATGTTGATTTTCCAATTCCAATTGGACCCAGTTGATTCCAATTCCATATTCCATGTATTCCATGGGCTAGCGGCTAGGGTGCCAGCTTAGGATCCTAGGATCCTGGGTTCGAATCCCGGTCGATCGCTGAATTAACACCAGGGGGGTTGACTCAGCCTGCTCATCCTTCCGAGGTCGGCTAATTGAGTACCAGTTCACTGGTAATTCCCTGCTTGTCGTAAAAGGCGACAAAAAGGGTTGGCGGCAGGAAGGGCATCCGGCCATAAAACATTGCTTCAAAAAAGGGGACCAAAAAACAACAACAACCACGGTCCCCGAAAAAGGCCAACCCCCACTTTGCGGGGAAAAATGGCCTCTAAAGGTGGTTTTTTGTTTTTTTAAATTCCATGTTGATTGCATTTACAAAGTTTCATTTTAAAATGTGCCGTAATTGCATTTTTCAGTTTTTGGCACCGCCCCAGGGGGCGGAGCCAAAAATGACACTGCTCTTGCACCTTTGTACCATGTGTTGATTATAACTAAGAAGTTTGATGAATTTCTGCCCGAATGTTTAGGAAGAGACAGCGCGACAGACAGACAGACAGATGGAGCCAATTCGAATATTCCCCACTTTTTTCAAAAAGCGTGGGGATAAAAATTATCCTCTTATAACTCCGAAAGTCATTGTTCCTCTGAATGAGAGTGAGCTGGTTTTGAATTGTGATTGTTCAGGTGGCTCTACTTTAATTCTCTCCTTCAGAAGTTCTGATTTTTCGAGGAATGAGTGGGAATGATGGGGAATGCCAAGTCTGCAATAAACTTTGGAGGAGAGCTACATGCTCAGCCCATGGGAGATTGTGGCTGACGGTGAGGACTATAAATTCTCGAGATTGGACCTCTTCCAGTCGCTGATCATGGTAATAGATGGGTTCCAGGCTGTTAGCCAGAAGTTGAAATTGGGTGCTGTAATTGGGTCACAAGCCCAACCATCCCATCCTCCAACAACTTCCCCATGTCCCTCCTTTCCCCTTCCCCCAAACCATACATACTTTCATATATCAATCACCCAATGTACCTTACTCCTTCCAGAGCATGCATGGTTTTCCATTGCCTTCCCAGCAGTAGATGGGCAGGAATTTTGGAATTTGTCCATGGTGCTGGTGATGGCTCGCCTAATCCTTACGAAGGACACCACGGGATTTTAAACTTCCACCAACTATTGCGGGAAGATGGGACAGCCAATTTATCGCCCATCCTAGGGATGGCACAAACACTGATGAATCACCCAACCTGTGAAGCACCAGGATGACAGTTAATAATTGGGTCAAGATTCAAACCCAGCCCAGATAGCTTAGAGACGAGTGTGCACACCTCTAGGATATCCTGCCAGACTACATTTATATATTCAGTATTGGGAATAATTATGGATACAGGAATAACACAGGAGGAAATGCAAATAAGATGTGATATAATTTATTTAATTTCACCTGTAAAAATGAAATGCTTCATATTACAATCGAATTCATTCATTCATCGTGATTGGTTGTCCTGCAAGCAATCAGGATGTGTCACACCTGCAGGACTATAAAAGTATAGGTAGTACTATTGTAGTGTGGTGAGTGCTATAGCTCATCAGAAGGGAATATCACATGACAAGCATATAGTTCCATCAGTTGGTGGTGAAGGGGTCTTGGTTATTTACTTGCGGCGCTGTCTGCTAGGACAACCTTCCCCCTGATATATGACAGCCTGGAGTGTTCACCCCATGCGATATTCCCCCCTCTCTTACCCGGTTCATTGCTCATGACTATGGGGGTACTTAGACGGGGGTTAATTTATTTGTTTGCTACGTTTTTGGTCTGTGTCTGTCGTTGTGTCTTTGTTCCGCTTCTCGTATGAATTAAATTATTTGTTTATTTAAGGCGTGTGTGTGTGTGTGTGTGTGTGTGTGTGTGTGTGTGTGTGTGTGTGTGTGTGTGTGTGTGTGTGTGTGTGTGTGTGTGCGTGCGCCTTAGGTTCCCATCATTTTCCAGCGCAAACATTTGTATTTAATTGGCATCCCTGGGAGGGTAAAATTAGTGATCTTCCTAATTTAAGCAGGCGTGGTGCCAGCCTGCGCTGAAGCACGGACCGACGTCATGGCTCGCCATCTTTCTGTGAGTAAAAGTGACCGCTTGGTGGAATTCTTGAAGCGGAGCATCAGCGGGGTCACTGGTCCGTTCCTGCCCGTAAATACGCACTTTTGAGTGGGGCCGTTAACGTGACAGTACGGCTCCAGTCTGCAATATTCAAGTTTGTTTATGCCTTGTGACAATGACTTTAAACATAACATGCTTTAAACTTTAAACAGACTTTAAACATAACATGCTTTAAACTTTAAACAGACTTTAAACAAAACAGTTTTAGCTCTTACATGAGCCTCGATCTTGTATGCAAAACTACACAATGTTAGTGCGTCCCTTCGTTGAAATCTGTTGTGTATGGTGTTGAGCATTTTTATTTTGCACAAGCAGTTTACCTACCCTGTGGGTAGGTGGGGTTTGTGTGTTATTGGCTGAAAAAAGCTTATTCTGTATATTGCAATGAGGCCATAGATGTTTGTGCGGTGTGCATCTTGGTGTCAATATAGGGCAAGACCTCAGATTAAGCCTCAGAATACTGCAGGGAAATCACATTTTAACAGCCACTTTGACAGTTGTAAGTTAGATCTCTGCAAGTCAAGAAAATTATCGTTAAAAATGTGTATCGCCTTTGGTATATTAATCAGCTTTTCAAACCTGGCATACCTCCGCCAGGTTGAACAGTTTACATTTTGTATCACACTGATAGTTCCTGGATGTTCAACAAAATCTAATCGGCTTGTTCTTATCACCTACCCATCGGTCCTGGATGTTCAACAAAATCTAATCGGCTTGTTCTTATCACCTACCCATAGGTCCTGGATGTTCAACAAAATCTAATCGGCTTGTTCTTATCACCTACCCATAGGTCCTGGATGTTCAACAAAATCTAATCGGCTTGTTCTTATCACCTACCCATAGGTCCTGGATGTTCAACAAAATCTAATCGGCTTGTTCTTATCACCTACCCATAGGTCCTGGATGTTCAACAAAATCTAATCGGCTTGTTCTTATCACCTACCCATCGGTCCTGGATGTTCAACAAAATCTAATCGGCTTGTTCTTATCACCTACCCATAGTTCCTGGATGTTCAACAAAATCTAATCGGCTTGTTCTTATCACCTACCCATAGGTCCTGGATGTTCAACAAAATCTAATCAGCTTGTTCTTATCACCTACCCATAGGTCCTGGATGTTCAACAAAATCTAATCGGCTTGTTCTTATCACCTACCCATAGGTCCTGGATGTTCAACAAAATCTAATCGGCTTGTTCTTATCACCTACCCATAGGTCCTGGATGTTCAACAAAATCTAATCAGCTTGTTCTTATCAGCTACCCATAGGTCCTGGATGTTCAACAAAATCTAATCAGCTTGTTCTTATCACCTACCCATAGGCCCTAGATGTTCAACAAAATCTAATCGGCTTGTTCTTATCACCTACCCATAGGTCCTGGATGTTCAACAAAATCTAATCGGCTTGTTCTTATCACCTACCCATAGGCCCTAGATGTTCAACAAAATCTAATCAGCTTGTTCTTATCAGCTACCCATAGGTCCTGGATGTTCAACAAAATCTAATCGGCTTGTTCTTATCACCTACCCATAGGCCCTAGATGTTCAACAAAATCTAATCGGCTTGTTCTTATCACCTACCCATAGGTCCTGGATGTTCAACAAAATCTAATCGGCTTGTTCTTATCACCTACCCATAGGCCCTAGATGTTCAACAAAATCTAATCAGCTTGTTCTTATCAGCTACCCATAGGTCCTGGATGTTCAACAAAATCTAATCGGCTTGTTCTTATCACCTACCCATAGGTCCTGGATGTTCAACAAAATCTAATCGGCTTGTTCTTATCACCTACCCATAGGTCCTGGATGTTCAACAAAATCTAATCGGCTTGTTCTTATCACCTACCCATAGGTCCTGGATGTTCAACAAAATCTAATCGGCTTGTTCTTATCACCTACCCATAGGCCCTAGATATTCAACAAAATCTAATCGCCTTGTTCTTGTCACCTACCCATCGGTCCTGGATGTTCAACAAAATCTAATCGGCTTGTTCTTATCACCTACCCATAGGCCCTAGATGTTCAACAAAAACTAATCGGCTTGTTCTTATCACCTACCCATCGGTCCTGGATGTTCGAAAAAATCTAATCGGCTTGTTCTTATCACCTACCCATAGGCCCTAGATGTTCAACAAAATCTAATCGGCTTGTTCTTATCACCTACCCATAGGTCCTGGATGTTCAACAAAATCTAATCGGCTTGTTCTTATCACCTACCCATAGGTCCTGGATGTTCAACAAAATCTAATCGGCTTGTTCTTATCACCTACCCATAGGCCCTAGATGTTCAACAAAATCTAATCGGCTTGTTCTTATCACCTACCCATAGGCCCTAGATGTTCAACAAAATCTAATCGGTTTGTTCTTATCACCTACCCATAGGTCCTGGATGTTCAACAAAATCTAATCGGCTTGTTCTTATCACCTACCCATAGGCCCTAGATGTTCAACAAAAACTAATCGGCTTGTTCTTATCACCTACCCATAGGCCCTAGATGTTCAACAAAATCTAATCGGTTTGTTCTTATCACCTACCCATAGGTCCTGGATGTTCAACAAAATCTAATCGGCTTGTTCTTATCACCTACCCATAGGTCCTGGATGTTCGAAAAAATCTAATCGGCTTGTTCTTATCACCTACCCATAGGCCCTAGATGTTCAACAAAATCTAATCGGCTTGTTCTTATCACCTACCCATAGGTCCTGGATGTTCAACAAAATCTAATCGGCTTGTTCTTATCACCTACCCATAGGTCCTGGATGTTCAACAAAATCTAATCGGCTTGTTCTTATCACCTACCCATAGGTCCTGGATGTTCAACAAAATCTAATCGGCTTGTTCTTGTCACCTACCCATAGGCCCTGGATGTTCAACAAAATCTAATCGGCTTGTTCTTGTCACCTACCCATAGGCCCTGGATGTTCAACAAAATCTAATCGGCTTGTTCTTGTCACCTACCCATAGGTCCTGGATGTTCAACAAAATCTAATCGGCTTGTTCTTATCACCTACCCATAGGCCCTAGATGTTCAACAAAATCTAATGGGCTTGTTCTTATCACCTACCCATAGGCCCTAGATGTTCAACAAAATCTAATCGGCTTGTTCTTATCACCTACCCATAGGTCCTGGATACAACAACAACAACATGCATTTTAAAGGCCATTTTCCCTGCTAGAGCGGGGGTTAGCCTTGCGGTCCCCATGACAATCTTCTCCATTTTGCCCTATTTTCTGCATCTCTCCTTGTTAACCCCCTTGCCCGCATTTCTTCTTCCACCATCTTTAGCCAAGTCTTTCTTGGTCTTCCCCGTCTTCTACTTCCTTCTACATTCATTTCCATCACTCTTCTCAACCAGTCACTTTCATCCTTCCTCAACACATGACCAAACCATCTCAACCTGTTCCTCTTCACAGCATCAATCACAGGCTCTATTCCCATCATCTTTCGCAATTCATCATTTGTCTTCCTCTCTCTCAACGATACTCCGCACATCCGTCGAACCATTTGCATTTCCAGCCTTTCCAACCTTTGTTGCTGCTCTACGTTCATTACCCATGTCTCGCTCCCATAAATCATAACACTTCTCACACATGCAGCATACACCTTTCCCTTCAGCTTCAACGACACTCCCCTCATCATCAGCACGCCACTCAGTTCCCGAAACTTCTTCCATGCACATCTCACTCAAGCAACTGTTGCCGAGTCTGATCCACCTTCTCCATTCAGCATGTTTCCGAGGTAGCAAAATGTTTTCACACCTTCCAGCTTCATGCCGACTCCAAGATCCAACTCAACATTTCCTCCATCTGCAGCTCCCTCTGTGCACTCCTTACATTTGAATGTAGCTGCCACACTGGTTCATGACCCTCTCAGACCACGACATTTTTGATGAACCCACTCAGCGCACATTGTACATTGAATGGAGTTCACTCCGACACCCTTCCTACACACAGCACAGGGCCACGTCCCAGTTCTTTCCACCTCCCCACATGCTTTACCACTTGCCATCACCTTCGTCTTTCCGATATTCACCTTCAGACCTTTTGCCTCCATACATTCCTTCCACTTGTTCATCTTTTCCTTCAGTCCATCCATACTTTCTGCAATCAACACCAGATCATCTGCATACAACAACTCCCACGGTAAACCCTCCTTTACGTTCTGAGCCAGCACCTCCATCACAGCTACAAATAGTAGTGGACTTAGTACCGACCCCTGATGCACTCCCACCTTCACCTCAAACTCACCACTGTTCCCGTCCTTCGTCCTTACAGCTATGCGCACTCTTTTGTACATTGCCATCACTACTCTGATCAACCATTCCTCCACTCCTAACTTCCTCAATGCCCATGTCAATACTTTGCGTGGAACCCTGTCGAATGCTTTCTCCAGATCAACAAACCCAAGAAACAACTTCTTCCTCTTCTCCATGTACTTCTCCTGCAACTGCCTCACAATGAAAAGCGCGTCTGTCGTTCCTCTTCCTGGCATAAATCCAAACTGCATTTCGTCGATCTTCACTTTCTTCCTTATCCTCCTCTCCAACACCCTTTCCAATACCTTCATTCCATGCTCCAATAACTTTATCGCTCGGTACGAGCCACACTCCAGAGGGTCACCTTTCCCCTTGTATAGAGGGACGAGGGTACTCAGTTCCCAAGCTACTGGAATGCGGCCTTCTTTCACCACCAGATTACAGATCTCTGTCATTCTCTTCACACCCCAACTTCCTGCTGCCTTCAACATATCTCCCACAACTCCCGTCAGCCCTCCCACTTTTCTACCCTTCATTGCTTTTATCGCTTCCTCAACTTCCTTCTCAGTTATCTTCTCTGCCGGTCCTAAAACTGGGTTACTCTCTATGTTGCCATCCCATTCATTCTCTGTATTCAACAGCATTTCCATGTATCTTTTCCATCTTCCTTTAATTCCATCTGGGTCCACAACGATTTGTCCCACTTCATCCTTCAAGCAACTCACCCCCATCACATCACACCTCTCTTTCGCTATCTGCTTTGCAATCCTGAATACTGCTTTCTGACCCTCTTCCGAATCCAAGCGTTCTCCGAACATTTTCCGACATGCCTCCTGCGCCTTTGCTACCTCTTTCTTTGCAGCCTTCCTGGCTGCCTTATAACTTTCATGCTCTGCTGTTTCTGCTCCCGTACCCTTCGCCTTCTGCCACTCCTTGAACTTCTTCCTCTTCTCGGCAATCCTCTTTCCAACTTCATCATCCCACCACCATGTTTCCGAATGCCTCGGTGGTCCTTTTGTCCATCCACATACCTCACCAACGGCTCACAGAACGGCTCACAACGGCTCACAACAGACTAGCTTTCATTGACATCCAACCACTTTCAATCTCAACCACATCATCCTTGACCCTACTCAGCCTCTCTTTTAATGCCTCCCTCACTGTCACCTCTTTCAACCTCCACACCTTCATTCTCGGTTGGTACTTCACCCGCCGAGCTCTCCTCGCACCTTTCACCCTTATGTCGCAGACAACCAAGTGGTGATGTGAAACAGCCTCCTCCCCCGGGATCACCTTTGTGTCCTGGAGGTGCCCCCTATCTCGCCTACGCACCATCAGGTAGTCAACGGTTGTCGTCGACCCACCTGACGTGTATGTAACAAGCTTATTATCCTCTTTCTGGAACTGAGTGGTCCTGGATGTTCAACAAAATCTAATCGGCTTGTTCTTGTCACCCACCCATAGGCCCTGGATGTTCAACAAAATCTAATCGGCTTGTTCTTATCACCTACCCATAGGTCCTGGATGTTCAACAAAATCCAATCGGCTTCTTCTTGCCACCTACCCATAGGCCCTGGATGTTCAACAAAATCTAATCGGCTTGTTCTTCTCACCTATGACCTATCCATAGGTCCTGGATGTTCAACAAAATCCAATCGGATTGTTCTTATCACCTACCCATACGTCCTGGATGTTCAACAAAACCTAATCGGCTTGTTCGTATCACATACCCATACGTCCTGGATGTTCAACAAAATCTAATCGGCTTGTTCTTTTCACCTACCCATAGGTCCTGGATGTTCAACAAAATCTAATCGGCTTGTTCTTGTCACCTATGACCTCCCCATAGGTCCTGGATGTTCAACAAAATCTAATCGGCTTGTTCTTGTCACCTATGACCTCCCCATAGGTCCTGGATGTTCAACAAAATCTAATCGGCTTGTTCTTGTCACCTACCCATAGGCCCTAGATATTCAACAAAATCTAATCGCCTTGTTCTTGTCACCTACCCATCGGTCCTGGATGTTCAACAAAATCTAATCGGCTTGTTCTTATCACCTACCCATAGGCCCTAGATGTTCAACAAAAACTAATCGGCTTGTTCTTATCACCTACCCATCGGTCCTGGATGTTCGAAAAAATCTAATCGGCTTGTTCTTATCACCTACCCATAGGCCCTAGATGTTCAACAAAATCTAATCGGCTTGTTCTTATCACCTACCCATAGGTCCTGGATGTTCAACAAAATCTAATCGGCTTGTTCTTATCACCTACCCATAGGTCCTGGATGTTCAACAAAATCTAATCGGCTTGTTCTTATCACCTACCCATAGGCCCTAGATGTTCAACAAAATCTAATCGGCTTGTTCTTATCACCTACCCATAGGCCCTAGATGTTCAACAAAATCTAATCGGTTTGTTCTTATCACCTACCCATAGGTCCTGGATGTTCAACAAAATCTAATCGGCTTGTTCTTATCACCTACCCATAGGCCCTAGATGTTCAACAAAAACTAATCGGCTTGTTCTTATCACCTACCCATAGGCCCTAGATGTTCAACAAAATCTAATCGGTTTGTTCTTATCACCTACCCATAGGTCCTGGATGTTCAACAAAATCTAATCGGCTTGTTCTTATCACCTACCCATAGGTCCTGGATGTTCGAAAAAATCTAATCGGCTTGTTCTTATCACCTACCCATAGGCCCTAGATGTTCAACAAAATCTAATCGGCTTGTTCTTATCACCTACCCATAGGTCCTGGATGTTCAACAAAATCTAATCGGCTTGTTCTTATCACCTACCCATAGGTCCTGGATGTTCAACAAAATCTAATCGGCTTGTTCTTATCACCTACCCATAGGTCCTGGATGTTCAACAAAATCTAATCGGCTTGTTCTTGTCACCTACCCATAGGCCCTGGATGTTCAACAAAATCTAATCGGCTTGTTCTTGTCACCTACCCATAGGTCCTGGATGTTCAACAAAATCTAATCGGCTTGTTCTTATCACCTACCCATAGGCCCTAGATGTTCAACAAAATCTAATGGGCTTGTTCTTATCACCTACCCATAGGCCCTACATGTTCAACAAAATCTAATCGGCTTGTTCTTATCACCTACCCATAGGCCCT
Source organism: Myxine glutinosa (assembly GCF_964187855.1). NCBI lineage: Eukaryota > Metazoa > Chordata > Myxini > Myxiniformes > Myxinidae > Myxine > Myxine glutinosa. The sequence goes on along the minus strand of NC_136264.1, from coordinate 153,227,591 downwards.
AGATGTTCAACAAAATCTAATCGGCTTGTTCTTATCACCTACCCATAGGTCCTGGATACAACAACAACAACATGCATTTTAAAGGCCATTTTCCCTGCTAGAGCGGGGGTTAGCCTTGCGGTCCCCATGACAATCTTCTCCATTTTGCCCTATTTTCTGCATCTCTCCTTGTTAACCCCCTTGCCCGCATTTCTTCTTCCACCATCTTTAGCCAAGTCTTTCTTGGTCTTCCCCGTCTTCTACTTCCTTCTACATTCATTTCCATCACTCTTCTCAACCAGTCACTTTCATCCTTCCTCAACACATGACCAAACCATCTCAACCTGTTCCTCTTCACAGCATCAATCACAGGCTCTATTCCCATCATCTTTCGCAATTCATCATTTGTCTTCCTCTCTCTCAACGATACTCCGCACATCCGTCGAACCATTTGCATTTCCAGCCTTTCCAACCTTTGTTGCTGCTCTACGTTCATTACCCATGTCTCGCTCCCATAAATCATAACACTTCTCACACATGCAGCATACACCTTTCCCTTCAGCTTCAACGACACTCCCCTCATCATCAGCACGCCACTCAGTTCCCGAAACTTCTTCCATGCACATCTCACTCAAGCAACTGTTGCCGAGTCTGATCCACCTTCTCCATTCAGCATGTTTCCGAGGTAGCAAAATGTTTTCACACCTTCCAGCTTCATGCCGACTCCAAGATCCAACTCAACATTTCCTCCATCTGCAGCTCCCTCTGTGCACTCCTTACATTTGAATGTAGCTGCCACACTGGTTCATGACCCTCTCAGACCACGACATTTTTGATGAACCCACTCAGCGCACATTGTACATTGAATGGAGTTCACTCCGACACCCTTCCTACACACAGCACAGGGCCACGTCCCAGTTCTTTCCACCTCCCCACATGCTTTACCACTTGCCATCACCTTCGTCTTTCCGATATTCACCTTCAGACCTTTTGCCTCCATACATTCCTTCCACTTGTTCATCTTTTCCTTCAGTCCATCCATACTTTCTGCAATCAACACCAGATCATCTGCATACAACAACTCCCACGGTAAACCCTCCTTTACGTTCTGAGCCAGCACCTCCATCACAGCTACAAATAGTAGTGGACTTAGTACCGACCCCTGATGCACTCCCACCTTCACCTCAAACTCACCACTGTTCCCGTCCTTCGTCCTTACAGCTATGCGCACTCTTTTGTACATTGCCATCACTACTCTGATCAACCATTCCTCCACTCCTAACTTCCTCAATGCCCATGTCAATACTTTGCGTGGAACCCTGTCGAATGCTTTCTCCAGATCAACAAACCCAAGAAACAACTTCTTCCTCTTCTCCATGTACTTCTCCTGCAACTGCCTCACAATGAAAAGCGCGTCTGTCGTTCCTCTTCCTGGCATAAATCCAAACTGCATTTCGTCGATCTTCACTTTCTTCCTTATCCTCCTCTCCAACACCCTTTCCAATACCTTCATTCCATGCTCCAATAACTTTATCGCTCGGTACGAGCCACACTCCAGAGGGTCACCTTTCCCCTTGTATAGAGGGACGAGGGTACTCAGTTCCCAAGCTACTGGAATGCGGCCTTCTTTCACCACCAGATTACAGATCTCTGTCATTCTCTTCACACCCCAACTTCCTGCTGCCTTCAACATATCTCCCACAACTCCCGTCAGCCCTCCCACTTTTCTACCCTTCATTGCTTTTATCGCTTCCTCAACTTCCTTCTCAGTTATCTTCTCTGCCGGTCCTAAAACTGGGTTACTCTCTATGTTGCCATCCCATTCATTCTCTGTATTCAACAGCATTTCCATGTATCTTTTCCATCTTCCTTTAATTCCATCTGGGTCCACAACGATTTGTCCCACTTCATCCTTCAAGCAACTCACCCCCATCACATCACACCTCTCTTTCGCTATCTGCTTTGCAATCCTGAATACTGCTTTCTGACCCTCTTCCGAATCCAAGCGTTCTCCGAACATTTTCCGACATGCCTCCTGCGCCTTTGCTACCTCTTTCTTTGCAGCCTTCCTGGCTGCCTTATAACTTTCATGCTCTGCTGTTTCTGCTCCCGTACCCTTCGCCTTCTGCCACTCCTTGAACTTCTTCCTCTTCTCGGCAATCCTCTTTCCAACTTCATCATCCCACCACCATGTTTCCGAATGCCTCGGTGGTCCTTTTGTCCATCCACATACCTCACCAACGGCTCACAGAACGGCTCACAACGGCTCACAACAGACTAGCTTTCATTGACATCCAACCACTTTCAATCTCAACCACATCATCCTTGACCCTACTCAGCCTCTCTTTTAATGCCTCCCTCACTGTCACCTCTTTCAACCTCCACACCTTCATTCTCGGTTGGTACTTCACCCGCCGAGCTCTCCTCGCACCTTTCACCCTTATGTCGCAGACAACCAAGTGGTGATGTGAAACAGCCTCCTCCCCCGGGATCACCTTTGTGTCCTGGAGGTGCCCCCTATCTCGCCTACGCACCATCAGGTAGTCAACGGTTGTCGTCGACCCACCTGACGTGTATGTAACAAGCTTATTATCCTCTTTCTGGAACTGAGTGGTCCTGGATGTTCAACAAAATCTAATCGGCTTGTTCTTGTCACCCACCCATAGGCCCTGGATGTTCAACAAAATCTAATCGGCTTGTTCTTATCACCTACCCATAGGTCCTGGATGTTCAACAAAATCCAATCGGCTTCTTCTTGCCACCTACCCATAGGCCCTGGATGTTCAACAAAATCTAATCGGCTTGTTCTTCTCACCTATGACCTATCCATAGGTCCTGGATGTTCAACAAAATCCAATCGGATTGTTCTTATCACCTACCCATACGTCCTGGATGTTCAACAAAACCTAATCGGCTTGTTCGTATCACATACCCATACGTCCTGGATGTTCAACAAAATCTAATCGGCTTGTTCTTTTCACCTACCCATAGGTCCTGGATGTTCAACAAAATCTAATCGGCTTGTTCTTGTCACCTATGACCTCCCCATAGGTCCTGGATGTTCAACAAAATCTAATCGGCTTGTTCTTGTCACCTATGACCTCCCCATAGGTCCTGGATGTTCAACAAAATCTAATCGGCTTGTTCTTGTCACCTACCCATAGGTCCTGGACCTGGATGTTCAACAAAATCTAATCGGCTTGTTCTTATCTCCTTCCCATAGGTCCTGGATGTTCAACAAAATCTAATCGGCTTGTTCTTATCTCCTACCCATAGGCCCTGGATGTTCAACAAAATCTAATCGGCTTGTTCTTGTCACCTACCCATAGGCCCTGGATGTTCAACAAAATCTAATCGGCTTGTTCTTGTCACCTACCCATAGGGCCTGGATGTTCAACAAAATCTAATCGGCTTGTTCTTATCACCTACCCATAGGTCCTGGATGTTCAACAAAATCTAAACGGCTTGTTCTTATCACCTACCCATAGGCCCTAGATGTTCAACAAAATCTAATCGGCTTGTTCTTGTCACCTACCCATAGGCCCTGGATGTTCAACAAAATCTAATCGGCTTGTTCTTATCACCTACCCATAGGCCCTGGATGTTCAACAAAATCTAAACGGCTTGTTCTTATCACCTACCCATAGGCCCTGGATGTTCAACAAAATCTAATCGGCTTGTTCTTATCACCTACCCATAGGCCCTAGATGTTCAACAAAATCTAATCGGCTTGTTCTTGTCACCTACCCATAGGCCCTGGATGTTCAACAAAATCTAATCGGCTTGTTCTTATCACCTACCCATAGGTCCTGGATGTTCAACAAAATCCAATCGGCTTGTTCTTGCCACCTACCCATAGGCCCTGGATGTTCAACAAAATCTAATCGGCTTGTTCTTCTCACCTATGACCTACCCATAGGTCCTGGATGTTCAACAAAATCCAATCGGCTTGTTCTTATCACCTACCCATACGTCCTGGATGTTCAACAAAATCTAATCGGCTTGTTCGTATCACGTACCCATAGGTCCTGGATGTTCAACAAAATCTAATCGGCTTGTTCTTGTCACCTATGACCTACCCATAGGTCCTGTATGTTCAACAAAATCCAATCGGCTTGTTCTTATCACCTACCCATACGTCCTGGATGTTCAACAAAATCTAATCGGCTTGTTCTTGTCACCTATGACCTACCCATAGGTCCTGGATGTTCAACAAAATCTAATCGGCTTGTTCTTATCTCCTACCCATAGGTCCTGGATGTTCAACAAAATCTAATCGGCTTGTTCTGTCACCTACCCATCGGTCCTGGATGTTCAACAAAATCTAATTGGCTTGTTCTTGTCACCTACCCATAGGCCCTGGATGTTCAACAAAATCTAATCGGCTTGTTCTTGCCACCTACCCAACTCATCCACCAAATTTGGTCATTACTCGTCCACAATTTTTTGAAATATCATGTTGTATATCGATTTTTGCCCTATTTTTCAATGTTGAAGAATTACTTAAAAATTCTCGTATCCGGATCCAGATTCGAATCTTCACAAAAATGGAAATGATTCATCCTTGTCACACACCCAACCAGTCCACCAAATTTCGTCCGAATCCCTCCACAACCTTTTGAGATATCCTGTTCACAAACAAACAAACAGACAGATAAACAAGAAGACGTCATGCAGAGCACGATACTAGCGAGAGCCCTAAAACAGTGTGTGTGTGTGTGTGTGTGCACAGTGTGTGTGTGCACAGAGCACGATACTAGCGAGATCCTCACCACATACAAGGCTTTCATCCGCAGCTCAATGGAATACTGCTCTCCCCTATGGGCCGGTGCTCCTGCCTCACACCTAGCTCGCCTTCACGCTGTTGAAACCAAAGCATTCAGAATCATTGGAATCTCCCACGATGAAGCTAACTCCAAGGGCCTTTCACTCACTCACCGCAGGCAGGTTGGAGGTCTTTCCGTCTTCTACCGACTCCTCTCTGGCCTTGCCCCCCCAGCTCTCTCTGGGCTCTGTCCCGCAAATATTCCTACAGGTCGCACAAGATCTGCCAGCAACCCTCTGATGGTTAAACTGCCAAAATCAAGACTCTCTGCTCACCTTCACTCCTTCATTCCTCTTTTCTCCCGCCTCTGGAACAAACTCCCTCACTCTCTTCAATCCCACTCCTCCCTCCAAGTCTTTAAAACAGCTGTTCACCACCATCTCTTATCTTCCCCCATCCAAAACCTTGATCTTTTCTACCCCCGCTAATTTCACCCCAATTCCACTTTTTTGAAATACCAACTTCTGTCCAGGAAGTCCTTGGTGTCCTTGTGTTTTATACTTCTCCCTCCCCCCCCCCCCCCCTTCCCATGCCTCCTCCCCCCGGGCCCTCTCCCTTCCACACATCTCCCTGCTCTCGGATGTTGTGTTTGTGTGCTTCCCCTTCTCTCCCCATCTTGTCTTCCGCTCCCTCTTTTTGGGTATTTTGTTTGTCTGGTTGATTTGTTTCTGAAGTAAATGTTAGCTCTTTCACGAGCCTCGATTCAGTATACAAAAAACAAAAAAAAAAAAAAAAAACAGGCTTCACCTAAAAAATAAGTGGTCGTTGAATTAAAAGACCAAATATGCAAATATCTTCAAATTTCAATTCAAACGGTTGAAAATTGAGGATTTTAGAAATTCAACTGGAGATGTTGACCTTTGGCCTATGACATTTTGGCCTATGTTGACCTTTTGGCCAAACTTGACCTCAAAAATAATTGGTGCTTGAATTCAGTGACCTGATATGTAAATCCTCTTCAAATTTCAAGTAAATCAGATGAAAATTGAAAAATGTCGAAATGTCACAAACCTGTTTACCTGACCTATGTTGACCTTTTGACCTTTCGACCTCAAAATCAATAGGCTTCTTTCTTATGACCAACTCTACCATTTGGTGCAGTTTTGTGAAGATCGGATTTAAATTGTGACTTGTAGGTGACTGACAGACATACAGACAGACATACAGACAGACATACATACATACAGACAGACAGACATACAGACATACAGACAGACAGACAGACAAACACACACGACCAACCAATATACTTTCACAAGTAACAAACACAGGGGTGAAAACCTACCCTCTGTCCACTTTCGGTGATAGAGGTAATGACATATTTGACCTAGTCTCACGGATGGGATAGAATATGTATGGTGTTCTGGGATGGAATATGTAATTGCATTTAAAAATAAATGGAAGGATTTACTGAATGGAAGTTGATTGATTGCAAATGAAAGGTCTAAATGGTTTCGAGGTAGTCACGGTATTTAATAGACATACTCATGGTCTAATACTCATGGTTCCACCTCTCCTCCCCATTGTGAGTGAATGAGATTGTGTGCTTCGGGTGCATTCAATTTATATTTCTGTATTTATTACTTGCAAAATCGAAGATTTTTCAAGTATGTTGGTCGGTTCCGTTTGTGGTTCTGTCTGTTTGTCTGTTTGTCTATCACCGGCCTACAGGTCACAATTTTCAACCGATCTTCACGAAACTTCACCAAATGGTAGAGTTGGTCAAAACAAGAAGCCTATTGTTTTTGGGGTCAATAGGTCAAAAGGTCAACATAGGCCAAAGGTCACCAACTTTGCTAAATTTCTAAAATCTTCAATTTTCATCCGATTGACTTGAAATTTGAAGAGGACTTGCATATCTGGTCACTGAATTCAACCACCAAGTGTATTTGAGGTCAACATAGGTCAAAAGGTCAACATAGGCTAAATTTCTAAAATCCTCAATTTTCATCCTATTGACTTGAAATTTGAAGAGGACTTGCATATCTGGTCACTGAATTCAACCACATTATATTTTAGGTAAACATAGGCCAAAAGGTCAACATAGGCCAAAAGGTCAACATAGGCCAAATTTTTTAAGTCCTCAATTTTCATCCGATTGACTTGAAAATTGAACAGCATTTGCACATTGAGTCACTAAATAGGGAAACCAACTATTTTTGAGGTCAAAAGGTCAAAGGCCAACTCAAGGCCAACCTTCCAAAATCATCATTTTTCATCTGAAAAATCATCACTTTTCTTCCTAATGACCCGAGCTTTGATCAAGATTGTCAATCAATTCTAATCTTGATGAAATGGACAACTTGCTGTATCAATGGAATTTTTTTCTTCGGGGGAGGGGGGCGGATTTTGCAAGTATCGTGCTTCGCATGACGTCTTCTTGTTTATTTATCTATCTTTCCTCCCGCAAGGGAGTAATGCATTCGCTCGTGTGTGTGTGTGTGTGTGTGTGTGTGTGTGTGTGTGTGTGTGTGTGTGTGTGTACAATATTCAGTGTACAAGTACAGTACAATATAATATTATTCATGAGATCTTTATGTAAATACAGTACAATATAATAATTAAATATACTACAAATTAATGTTGCTCGGAATCAGTGGTTGCTAGGATACGGCAGCATGCCAAAAATCGTTATAAATGACAGTTTGAACATTCGAAATAGAGTTTGATCAGAGGTAGGTGGTGTGGTCATGCTGTTTGGTCGATTGATGTGTTCAAGGGTAAGATGTGAATGATTTCATGATATTATCATATTATAGAGTGTGTAAGGAAAGTTATAAATATATGATAACACATTAAATCCTATTGCAAGTAAAGTTGGGATAAGTGATGTTGCATTGATGTGTTGACTGACTGCCTGGACGCAACTGAGGTTGTGGATCCACTGATTTACCATCAATTGATGTGGATCCATGATCGAGGTTGTGGATCCGCTGTTTGGAGAGGTCCTGGGCTGAAAGGATTGAAACCTCGAGGAAGAACGGTGCCCAGCTGATGATCCATGCAGTCGGGAAACTTGTCAGTTGCTTACGGGTTAAAGTTCTTGCTTTAGGTGGAGAAACTATGTTTGAGGTTTAAAATTTAAATAAAGTTGAATATGGGATGTTGTAAAATTAACATCATTTACAACAATCCTTTAAATTATTTAAGTTTAGGAACAACCGATACTGTACAATTAATTAAGTGAGTGTGTGTGTGTGTGTGTGTGTGTGTGTGTGTGTGTGTGTGTGTGTGTGTGTGTGTGTGTGTGTGTGTGTGTGTGTGTGTGTGTGTGTGTGTGTGTGTGTGTGTAAGAGAGGGATAGAATTGTAAGGAACAGAAATGAAAAAACGAGATGTGTGTGCATGTGTATGTGTGTTCATGTGTTTGTGAACAAGATATCTGGAAAAATTCTGAACGGATTTGGATGAAGGTTGGTGGGATGATTGCCCTTGGGATGATGAAGAATTGATTAGTTTTTGGTGAAGCTCAGGATATTATTCCGGATCCAGGAATTTTTTTGGGGAATTTCTTTGGCAATTTTTTTTTCTGTTTTCCTTTAAAAAGCATTTTCTCTGCAATAATTGGACCGATTGAGAACAAATTTTCACCATAGGAGGGACTCGGTCTGTAGAATATTTTAATGGTAATTATGACCTCACAGGTCACGTGGTTCGGCCGCCATATTGTTTTGAGTGAAAAACACTAAAATCCAATTTTCTCCCAAACCCCTGAACAGATCGAGGCCAAACTTTGCAGGCAGAATCGCATACCCATGCCAAACAAAAAAGTCAGCGAGCATGACGTCATCCATCTCATGGTTTCAGAGTTATAACGTTTTTAAGCACAAACCTTTAAAACCTAGCTCCTCCCTCATTTAAGATCCAATCGAGGGGAAACTCCACAGATCTGTTCAGCATATCAGTCTACTAAAATGTCCTTTTGGAATTTGCGATAGGTCACGTGGTTTGGCAGATATCGTTAATGAAATGCAAATAATAAAAACATTTACATCTCTTGAACCACTTCATTAATCGACGTGAAACCTCGTACTGTAGTAGAAGTCATGAAGAGTAACAAGTGTGCAAAATTTGAAGATGATTGGATGTACGGTCTGGAAGCTAGAAGTTGTTATTGCGTGAAGAAGAAAAGTCTTCGACTGTGGACGATTAATTATTTATCACATGTACAGACTTGCAGGCATCGTTTGACACAATCTCCCGGGTTAATTTGAACCTCAAATAAAATTATAATTCCAGATTTGTCAATGGCTGAGGTATATTAACAAACGAATAAAACAGATTTGGCAAAATTCCGACTTTTTAAAAAAAGATCGCATATTCCCCCAGGGTTGTGAGAGGCTGAAGAAGAAGAAACCTCGCATGGACTTCCCAGACCAAATAAATAATTCTGGTTCTGGCTCTGCGATTTCCAGGTTTATTGCTCCCGCCAGGGAGTAACGCATTCGATCGTGTCCGTCCGTGTGTGTGTGTATGTGTGTTCATATTTTCGTGTGTTTGTGAACAAGATATCTGGAAAAGTTCTGAACGGATTTGGATGAAAGTTGGTGGGATGATTGCCCTTGGGATAAGGAAGAATTGATTAGTTTTTGGTGAAGCTCAAGATATTATTCCGGATCCAGGAATTTCTTTGGGGAATTTTTTTGGGAATTTTTTTTTTTTCTGTTTTACTGCATTAAAGCTTTTATTCTTATTCTTAAATTATGTTTTTCTCCTCTAATTCTGAGATATATCAAAATAAATTATCTGACAGTTAGGGTCTACTTTCTTTTTCATTTATTGTTTTGGGGAGAGGGGATGTTAAACAAAACGTATTATTCCAACTTGACCCACGGCGGGAGTATGCGCTCTACTGAGTGGCGTTCTAGTTATTCATTGTTTTGGTCTGCCTTTCATCTCGGAATTCTCTGTTGTGTTGTCTTGTGGTTTCTTTCCAATAAACTGTTATTCTGAAGTACACATGTTGCCTGATACTCACTATTATCTCGCTCGGGCAAGCTGCCGGTTTAGTGAATCCGTGGGGTCAATAAAATTAGTTAAAAATTCGTTTTAGGAGACCTGCGGGATTTGGTTCCAGACCGGGAGAAGCCATACTACCTGCTCGATTCCCTTTAATTCGGCCATTCACAAGCGCATTGTTTAAGCGCGGCGGGTCCACGTTAGCATATCTGTCAACACAACAGCAAAATGCTAGGTTATGCTCAAGAAATCAAATAATAGAATCAAATCGGTGTAATAGATCGGTGTAAATCAATAGAAATTTATCTATCGGTGTAATCAAAAGTGTCAGTGGTATAATGGTTAAGACCGTCCACTCCGAGTCTGGGAGGTCAGTGGTTCAAGTCCGACACTGGCCGGTTCGAGTCTGACCCTGGCCGGTTCGAGTCTGACCATGGCCGGTTCGAGTCTGACCCTGGCCGGTTCGAGTCTGACCCTGGCCGGTTCGAGTCTGACCCTGGCCGGTTCGAGTATGACCCTGGCCGGTTCGAGTCTGACCCTGGCCGGTTCGAGTCTGACCCTGGCCGGTTCGAGTCTGACCCTGGCCGGTTCGAGTATGACCCTGGCCGGTTCGACCCTGACCCTGGCCGGTTCGAGTCTGACCCTGGCCGGTTCGAGTCTGACCCTGGCCGGTTCGAGTCTGACCCTGGCCGGTTCGAGTCTGACCCTGGCCGGTTCGAGTCTGACCCTGGCCGGTTCGACCCTGACCCTGGCCGGTTCGACCCTGACCCTGGCCAGTTCGAGTCTGACCCTGGCCGGTTCGACCCTGACCCTGGCCGGTTCGACCCTGACCCTGGCCGGTTCGAGTCTGACCCTGGCCGGTTCGAGTCTGACCCTGGCCGGTTCGAGTCTGACCCTGGCCGGTTCGAGTCTGACCCTGGCCGGTTCGACCCTGACCCTGGCCGGTTCGAGTCTGACCCTGGCCAGTTCGAGCGTGACCCTGTCAGAGTCATACCTTTACAAATGGTTGCTTCATGCTTACCTTCTTGATGCTCAAGAGAAAAGAGACGACATGAAGATGGCGCTGCCGGTACCCAGGATACCCCACGGTCAGTAGCTGTTTGTCCGAATTATTTATCTGCGTGTGTACATGGATTGTATTGCAGCTCCTCCATGAGCCTTAGGCCCTACAGAAAAGAAAAAAAACTTTTCAAATGTTAAGTGAATCAAAAGCACATTATTATTTGTGTATTTATTGTTTTGAATAGAACACAAGTGAAATTAAATAATTAACACAGGCACTTGAGATTTTTACATTAAACATTGGCACATTTATCTTTGGTCGTCGTTCATATGCAGCACGTGGCTGCGGGTTGGCATCAGTCCTTGCAGGGCAGTGCAGTGCTGCTGATGCAGTGCCCCCCTGTTGGTTTGAGCAGGGATTTTGAAATTGGCCAGGGTGCTGGCGATAGTTCGCTTACTCTTCCTGAAGGACACCATGGGATTTTTGACGTCCACCAACTAATGCTGGACATTCTTGCTAATCCCTCAGTGATAGACCAACAGTCGACCACATCTCCCCACCCACCTCTACTTGTCAGTTCTCGAGGCTCTGCTGAAAGTTTCCTTTTTGTTCAAGCCAAATCTTGATCAACTATCGTTGGTGTTATCGTGCCATTTTGAATTCTGCGAGCTGTAATTGCAGGTAGTTTGGGAAGGATAGAGGAGGTGAGGGTGTGCCATAAGGTCAACTCGAGAAATATTGGCCAATCCAACCTAAACTCGTTTCGCAGAGAAATAGCATATCGCTGGAGGCAAACAAGCTGAATACCTGCTCACCACGTGGGGTCTTCAACTCAAGCAAGACATGAGGCTCAAAGTCCAGCATTTTCTGCTGATACAGAGGGTGATGCATCCACGAGCACTCATGATGTATTAATTCTTGCAAAATGGAAGATTTTTCAAGTGTATCGATTTGTTGGTCTTGTGCGTTATTCTCTCTGTCTGTCTGTCAATCGCCTACAGGTCACAATGTTAAACTGATCTTCGCGAAACTTCACCAGATGGTAGAGTTGGTCATAAGGAAGAAGCCTATTGATTTTGAGGTCAAAGGTCATCTTGAAGTCAAATTTCTAAAATTGTCATTTTCATCTGATTGACTTGAAAATTGAACAGCATTTGCATATTGAGTAATTAAATTGGGAAACCAACTATTTTTTAGGTCAAAAGGTCAAAGGTCAACTCAAGGTAAAACTTCCAAAATTATAAATTTTCATCTGAAAAATCAATTTTCATCCAATTCAACTGAAAGTTAAACAGCAATTACATAGTGCATCACTGAATCGGGAAACAAACTATTTTTGAGGTCAAAAGGTCAAAGGTCAACTCAAGGTCAAAATCCTAATATCAATTTTCATCTGAAAAATCATCAATTTTAATCCCATTGACCTGAGCTTTGATTAAAATCAATTTTAATCTCATTGACCCGAGCTTTGATTAACATCATCAATTTTAATCCCATTGACCCAAGCTTTGATTAAGATCAATTTTAATCCCATTGACCCGAGCTTTTATTAAGATCATCAATTTTAATCCCATTGACCTGAGCTTTGATTAAGATCAATTTTAATCCCATTGACCCGAGCTTTGATTAAGATCATCAATTTTTATCCCATTGACCTGAGCTTTGATTAAGATCATCAATTTTTATCCCATTGACCCGAGCTTTGATTAAGATCATCAATTTTAATCCCATTGACCCGATCATTTATTAAGATCATCAAATTTAATCCCATTGACCCGAGCTTTGATTAAGATCAATTTTAATCCCGTTTCCCCGAGCTTTTATTAAGATCATCAATTTTAATCCCATTGACCCGATCATTTATTAAGATCATCAAATTTAATCCCATTGACCCGAGCTTTGATTAAGATCAATTTTAATCCCATTGACCCGAGCTTTTATTAAGATCATCAATTTTAATCCCATTGACCCAAGCTTTGATTAAGATCAATTTTAATCCCATTGACCCGAGCTTTTATTAAGATCATCAATTTTAATCCCATTGACCTGAGCTTTGATTAAGATCAATTTTAATCCCATTGACCCGAGCTTTGATTAAGATCATCAATTTTTATCCCATTGACCCGAGCTTTGATTAAGATCATCAATTTTTATCCCATTGAACCGAGCTTTGATTAAGATCATCAATTTTAATCCCATTGACCCGATCATTTATTAAGATCATCAAATTTAATCCCATTGACCCGAGCTTTGATTAAGATCAATTTTAATCCCGTTGCCCCAAGCTTTTATTAAGATCATCAATTTTAATCCCATTGACCCGATCAATTATTAAGATCATCAAATTTAATCCAATTGACCCGAGCTTTGATGAAGATCAATTTTAATCCGGTTGCCTCAAGCTTTGTTTAAGATCATAAATTTTAATCCCATTGACCCGAGCTTTGATTAAGATCATCAATTTTAATCCCGTTGCCCCGAGCTTTGATCAAGATCATCAATTTTTATCCCATTGACCCAAGCTTTGATTAAGATCATCAATTTTAATCCCATTGACCCGATCATTTATTAAGATCATCAAATTTAATCCCATTGACCCGAGCTTTGATTAAGATCAATTTCAATCCCGTTGCCCCAAGCATTTATTACGATCATCAATTTTAATCCCATTGACCCGATCATTTATTAAGATCATCAAATTTAATCCCATTGACCCGAGCTTTGATTAAGATCAATTTTAATCCCATTGACCCGAGCTTTTATTAAGATCATCAATTTTAATCCCATTGACCAAAGCTTTGATTAAGATCAATTTTAATCCCATTGACCCGAGCTTTTATTAAGATCATCAATTTTAATCCCATTGACCTGAGCTTTGATTAAGATCAATTTTAATCCTATTGACCCGAGCTTTGATTAAGATCATCAATTTTTATCCCATTGACCCGAGCTTTGATTAAGATCATCAATTTTAATCCCATTGACCCGATCATTTATTAAGATCATCAAATTTAATCCCATTGACCCGAGCTTTGATTGAGATCAATTTTAATCCCGTTTCCCCGAGCTTTTATTAAGATCATCAATTTTAATCCCATTGACCCGATCAATTATTAAGATCATCAAATTTAATCCCATTGACCCGAGCTTTGATCAAGATCAATTTTAATCCCGTTGCCCCAAGCTTTGTTTAAGATCATAAATTTTAATCCCATTGACCCGAGCTTTGATTAAGATCGTCAATTTTAATCCCATTGACCCGATCATTTATTAAGATCATCAAATTTAATCCCATTGACCCGAGCTTTGATTAAGATCAATTTTAATCCCGTTGCCCCGAGCTTTTATTAAGATCATCAATTTTAATCCCATTGACCCGATCAATAAATTATTAAGATCATCAAATTTAATCCCATTGACCCGAGCTTTGTTTAAGATCAATTTTAATCCCGTTGCCCCAAGCTTTGTTTAAGATCATAAATTTTAATCCCATTGACCCGAGCTTTGATTAAGATCGTCAATTTTAATCCCATTGACCCGATCATTTATTAAGATCATCAAATTTAATCCCATTGACCCGAGCTTTGATTAAGATCAATTTTAATCCCGTTGCCCCAAGCTTTGTTTAAGATCATAAATTTTAATCCCATTGACCCGAGCTTTGATTAAGATCGTCAATTTTAATCCCATTGACCCGATCATTTATTAAGATCATCAAATTTAATCCCATTGACCCGAGCTTTGATTAAGATCAATTTTAATCCCGTTGCCCCAAGCTTTGTTTAAGATCATAAATTTTAATCCGATTGACCTGAGCTTTGATTAAGATCATCAATTTTAATCCCATTGACCTGAGCTTTGATTAAGATCATCAATTTTAATCCCATTGACCCGAGCTTTGTTTAAGATCATAAATTTTAATCCCATTGACCCGAGCTTTGATTAAGATCGTCAATTTTAATCCCATTGACCCGAGCTTTGTTTAAGATCATAAATTTTAATCCCATTGACTCGAGCTTTGATTAAGATTTTAATCTTAATGAAATGGACAATTTGATGTATCCATAGCAATTTTTTTGATGTTGGGGAGGGATGGATTTTGCAGGTATCGTGCAGGTATCGGATGGATTTTGCAGGTATCGTGCTTTGCCGTTTTTCTATTTTTTATTTTCCTTTTTCCATTGACGATTTTTTACTTTACAGACAGTTCTGGCCACGTAATGTTTTTATTTATTTATTTATTTGGAAATCCAGCGGCCTGTCCAAAGCACCGTGTGCATTTCCTGCGCATGGTCACAGCGCATTGATTTACACTACAGGGAAGCTGTTGGCTGGAACGGCTGCAGAGAGAAAATGCCAATTAAGAACTCTTTACTCACCGCGCTCGATAATTTGCGGAGCGTTCGCGAAGCCACAATGACTCACTCACCTCGAAAGTCGCATACATACCTTCGGTTTAAATGCCGATTGAGTCCCTCGGACAAGCCGCGCCCTCACGCTCCAAATTGGCCAATCGGCCGCGGACAATCTCACGCCGACGGCTTCGGCCCGCCTTCGTTTCGCCATTAGCCAATGGGAGCGGGACGTGCGTTGTCGCGCACCAATGAGAATGCGGCGCGCTGTTGCCACGGCCCACACGGCCGATTGGTGGGCCAAGTGAAGCGACATGAGTTGAGCACCTGCCCTCGCAGTAAACTTTCCTCCCGGCCACCTCGACTTTTCCCACCTATTTTCTACACCGCTTCCTCGCTGCTGCACAGCTCCGGCCCCACGGTCCCGCCATCATGTAACGTGCGACGAACGAACTTGCGGAGGTGCTGCGACGTGCTTCAAAACACCATGAACGCGTACGCTACGTACGGTATCCCCACCTTGTTTGTCTGTCTGCCTGTTGGTGACCTCCTGTGTGTTTGTGTACCTTATTTATTCGTTTTTCCTCGTCATCGCTTCTTTTCCTCTTCTTCCAACTGCACATCTGTGAGACCCGCACAAGAGTAGGTGATTCTGTTGTTGCCATTGGAGGTGGAAGCTGAGTAAGGTTGATCTGGTTGATATTTTCAGAGCACTTGTCGCATGATGTGTCATCACTGTTTAAATTTAATTAACAAAAAATACAGCATTAAAAAATCCAGACCGTCGCCGTGGTATATATAGATTACAGTAAATGAAAATGAACTATCTATATTAAAGTAGATCTGTGTTCAGGAGCCTCACCTCTCCCTCCATAATGAGCGAGGCTGATTAAATTAAACGGTCCTTAAATGGAATTAGACAGTTGGTAAGTGACACGATTTGTTGTTGAGGTTCTTGATGTTATTTCTGTTTTTAAATCGATACTTGCTGCTATCTTGATACTTGGTGTGATTTTCTCATTTTTACCCACTCTGACCCCCATAAAATCCCTCTTTGCCCCTTTTACCTTTACGTCCACGTTTGGAGGTAAAAGAGCATTTGCCCAATAGTCGAAGGATCGCATTTTAGGTTCATAAGGAGAACGAGGAGAGTTCATAAGGAGCCTTTGGATCCAGAGAGAGCATTCCCACTGTCTCGCTGCTTGAGGAGGGCTGCTTGAGGAGGACTGCTTGAGGGGAGGGGCTGCTTGGGGGGGAGGGGCTGCTTGAGGGGGAGGGGCTGCTTGAGGGGGAGGGGCTGCTTGAGGGTGGGGGGGGGGGGGCTGATTGAGGGGGGATGCTTGAGGGGGGCTGCTTGAGGGGGGATGCTTGAGGGGGGCTGCTTGAGGGGGGTTGCTTGAGGGGGGTTGCTTGAGGGGGCTGCTTGAGGAGGCTGCTTGAGAAGGGCTGCTTGAGGGGGAGGGGCTGCTTGAGGGTGGGGGGGCTGCTTGAGAGGGGGCTGCTTGAGGGGGGCTGCTTGAGGGGGGCTGCTTGAGGGGGGCTGCTTGAGAGGGGGCTGCTTGAGAGGGGGCTGCTTGAGAGGGGGCTGCTTGAGAGGGGCTGCTTGAGGGGGGTTGCTTGAGGGGCTGCTTGAGGAGGACTGTTTGAGGAGGACTGTTTGAGGAGGACTGCTTGAGGAGGACTGTTTGAGGAGGACTGTTTGAGGAGGGTTGCTTGAGGAGGACTGTTTGAGGTGGACTGTTTGAGGAGGGCTGCTTGAGGGGGACTGTTTGAGGAGGACTGCTTGAGGAGGACTGCTTGAGGAGGACTGTTTGAGGAGGACTGTTTGAGGAGGGTTGCTTGAGGAGGACTGTTTGAGGTGGACTGTTTGAGGAGGACTGCTTGAGGGGGACTGTTTGAGGAGGACTGCTTGAGGAGGACTGCTTGAGGAGGACTGTTTGAGGAGGGTTGTTTGAGGAGGACTGTTTGAGGAGGACTGTTTGAGGAGGACTGTTTGAGGAGGACTGTTTGAGGAGGACTGTTTGAGGAGGACTGCTTGAGGAGGACTGTTTGAGGAGGACTGTTTGAGGAGGGTTGCTTGAGGAGGACTGTTTGAGGTGGACTGTTTGAGGAGGGCTGCTTGAGGGGGCTGCTTGAGGGGGGGCTGCTTGAGGCAAACAAGTGAAAGATGACATCGTTTGCAGCCTTTGCCCTGCATTTCTTCATGAAACGTTATCAAAATGTTAGCCTTTGATATGTCTGATTGATTTGCAGTGTCAACTAAATGGTCGTTGTTTTTTTTGTTTTTTTAAAAACCTATTGATCAATACATTATTCGGGTGTGAGGTGAAGGATAGAAAGTCAGATCATCACATCACGAAAGTCAGATCATCATCATCATCAAATCTCAGAAGCAGCTCACCTTGCTGGCCACTTTTAACCTCTGAGGTCAGACTAAGAACCCACAGCACATTTTGAAATTGGGTCATCATCTCCCAGAATGAGGGTTTGTCCAGTGGTTGTCAGGGCTGGTGACAATCCAAGGTGTTTCCGCGGAGGGCAGGAGGGGGCATTTGGTAAATCCGATTTAAGTCGAATGTGCTGAATTTTGGTTTGCTTTGTTACTTCTTCTTCCTCCTACTATCAAGTCGGTGCTGATGACAGATATTAACTCATTAATTAATGATCATCATCATTTTCTTGGTTGGAGTTACCATCCTGGACGGGTCGCCACTCCGACACAGACCATAGGTACGAATGTTCGTTATTATTATTCACGGTCGTTTACGTTTCCTGTTGCATGCTTAAGGATCGTTGTAAGCATGATTAGCCATCTTAATTATTATTACTTCTCTTTAAAATGTAATTGAACATCTACGGATTAACATTATTTTAATGTCTCCCCAAAGAGTATTAGCTTGTGACCTTTTAGTTTTCAAGAAGGATGTGATCGGACAGCATTGTTAATAAGATATTTACCTTCGCCACCAAAGGTGGATGGAGGTTATGTTTTCATCCCTGTCTGTCTGATTGTTGCTTGTGAAAATCGAAGATTTTTCAAGTATATTGATTGGTCGGTCTTGTGCGTTATTCTGTCTGTCTGTCTGTCTATTTGTCTGTCTGTCTGTTTGTATATCAGTCGCCTACAGGTGACAAGTTTCAACCGATCTTCACTAAACTTCACCAAATGGTAAAGTTGGTCATAAGAAAGAAGCCTATTGTTTTTGGGGTCAAAAGGTCAATAGGTCAACATAGGCCAAAGGCCACCCACTTTATCAAATTTCTAAAATCCTCAATTTTTATCCGATTAACTTGAAATTTTAAGAGGATTTGCATATCCGCTTACTGAATTCAACCACCAATTATATTTTAGGTCAACATAGGTCAAAAGGTCAACATAGGCCGAATTTCTAAAATCCCCAATTTTCATCCGATTGACTTGGAAATTTGAAGAGGATTTTCATATCTGGACACTGAATTTAACCACCAAGTATTTTGAGGTCAACATAGGCCAAGAGCTCAACACAGGTCAGATTTCTAAAATCCTCAATTTTCATCCAATTGACTTGAAATTTTAAGAGGATTTTCATGCCAAGTCACTGAAATTAACCAACAATTATTTTTGAGGTCATCATAGGCCAACAACCTATTTTAGGGGTTTTGCAAGTATCGTGCTCCGCACGACATATTTATTTGTTTGTTTGTTTGTGAACAAGATATCTCAAGAAGTTGGGCAACGATTTGGACGAAATTTGGTGGAGAGGTTGGGTATGTGACAAGGAGGAAATGCTTAGATTTTGGTGAAGATCCGGATTCGGATCCGGCTACTATAGTTTTTAAGTGATTCTTCACCATTGGGTGATAGGGCCAAAAATGATATATAGCAGGATATCTCAAAAAGTTATGGACAGATTCGGACCAAACTTGGTGGACCGGTTGGGTGTCTGACGAGACAGAATCGATTCAATCTTAGTGAATATCTGAATATGGATTCGGATATGAGAATTATTTAATTTTTGAAGTGATTCTTCACCATTGAGAGATCAGGTGAAAAGCGATATATAAGGTATTTTAAAAAGTTGTGGACGCGTTATGAATATATTTGGTGGACGAGTTAATTAGGCGACAAGAACAAGCCGATTCGATTTTGGTTCAGGTTCGAATCCAGATTCGGCCTATTGGTGGGATACAAACCATAAACTGCTCAGCCTGGCAGAGGTATGTGCTCTACCGAGTGCCGTTCTAGTTGTCCCCCGTCGCACAGCGGAGCGAAAGGGGGACTATGGTTTTCCCCTCCATCCGTGTGTCCGTCCGTCCGGGCGTGCGTGTTTGCGTGCGTGCGTGCGTGCGTAAGCGAAGGACCGCATTCGAATTTGGTGTGTTGGTGCAACCCACGTCAAAATCCAAGATGGCCTCCGCCATGTATGTCTGATGCCATGTATGTCTGAACCTTGTGAGCGAAATATCTTGAAAAATAAGCGAAGTACCAACTTCTAATCTGGTGTGTAGGTGTATCTAGGCATAAGGAAGAACGCTATTGAAAATTGGGTCGCCACGTCAAAATCCAAGATGGCCGCCCCCATGTATGTCTGAACGTTGTGAGCAAAATATCTTGAAAAATAAGCGAAGTACCAACTTCTAATCTGGTGTGTGGGTGTATCTAGGCATAAGGAAGAACGCTATTGAAAATTGGGTCGCCACGTCAAAATCCAAGATGGCCGCCTCCATGTATGTCTGAACCTTGTGAGCGAAATATCATATCATAGCATGTTTTCTGCATCTTCCACTTTGTCAACTCACATCACTTCCCCGATGGGGGACCTAGGCGTAATGCTTGTTAAACTTGTTACCTCCGCCACTGAAGGTGTCTGGTGGTTATGTTTTCACGTCTCTCTGTCTGTCTGTTTGTTTGTCTGTGGGCAGGATATCCCAAAAGGTTGTGGGCGGATTTTGGAGAGGTTGGGTGTTTGACATGGACAAAATGATTAGATTTTGCTGAAGATCCCAATCCCAATCCGAATCTGGATATGAAAAGTGATTATTCCACATTGAGAGATAGGGCCAAGTACGACATATAGCACGATATCTCATATTTCTGGAAGAGTTTTGACAAAACTTGATAGCTGAGTTGTTTCGGTGATGAGAACAATCAGATTAGATCTTTTTAAGGTCCGGATGCAGGTCTGACCTCTTAGTGGGATGCAAAACCTGGTGGAGGTATGCGCTCTACTTAGTGCCATTCTAGTTCTCTTTATGAAAGCCGGTTTTGACTTCACAGTTAAGGTGGCTGGCTTAAGACCTTAGCGTCCTGAATTTGAGTCCCTGCTATGCCGTCAAAATAACACCAGGTGGGTTTACTCAGCTTGGAATCCTTCCGATGTTGGCAAAATCAGTACCAGCTTACTCGGAAGAATGAGCCATTCGAGTATCCTTTGTCAGAGTGGCGACCCGTCCAGTGTTGTGCCCCCGAGCCAAGGAAAAACTGCCTCGGCAGTGCTATTAGTAAGGGCATTTTATGAGATATTTCACAAATCTGTTAACTAAATTGTTACCAAAAAATTTCTTCACCAATATGTTTGTAAAGGTGTGTAATAACATGTGTTAAAATGTTGAAGGTCAACTCCCGTGGGAAACCCAGAAAAAAAGCTGTTGAATTCGGGTACCGAAAAATTATTTTCGAGAATTTTTATTTTTTTAAATCGGCCCTTAAGTAACTTATGAGGGGTCAAATAAGGGTTTTTCATGATTCTGAGTTGATTGTTAACATTTATATTTCACCACAGACACTCCTTTGTGGAAAAATAATTTCTAAATATATCTCATTTTCTACTTTGCAGGACATGGAGTCTAGCAATATGGATGAAGACGTTGCTCCACCTGTGCTCAATTGCTTCATCTGTGCACGCTCGGATACACCAGCTGAAAGGCTCATACAGGCAACTCCAAAGGGATACTCAACTTTATTGAAACAAGCAGAAACTGTCGAAAATGTTACTGTTGTGGAACGTATGAAGGAGGCTCAAAAGGAAGGAAAACTGAGGTACCACCAGAAGTGTAAAAATGATCTGTACAACAACTTTGTTGCAACCACCAAGAAGTCAGCTCAAGCATCAAAGGCAGAGAAAGAGTCATCAAAGTTGAAGAGAAGACGCACTACTTGTGAGTTCAGTTCATCAACTGGCTGCAGTTCTAGAAGATCACAGTCAGTTGACCTCCTGTATAAGGATGTATGCATTCTTTGCAACCAACCAGCCCAGCTCTACAAAAATAATCCAGCACAAGCTAGAAAGAAATACAGAGTGCCAGATAATTTGACTGCAGATACACTGAAGGCAAGCTTGCTGAAGACAGCACGAAGTCGCAGGGATGACTGGGGCACTGAAGTCACTGGACGCCTGGAAGGGATCAACGACTTGGTAGCAGAAGAAACACTGTACCATTTGCGATGCAAACTTATGTTTGCGAGAGGTGACAGTTTGTCCAAGACTGATGAGGAAGGAAAAAGGAAGAGAGGACAGAGGAGTATTGATGAGGAGCAAGAGGCAGTTTTTATTGAATTCTGCGAATGGTTAGACTCAGAATTAGAGCATGGGGTAATGAACATGGACCAAGTCCATGAAAAGCTGCAGGAGTTTGATCAGTCACCAGAGAAGAGCCTTTCTTATTCAAAGCATTGGCTAAAGATAAAACTTCTAGAGAAATACGAAGACACCTTGTATTTCACAACACAGGAAAGAAGGGCAGATGTACTCTGTCTCAAAGATGGCACCGACAATATTCTGCGAGAGCATCATGCTAATCTTGACCATGGAGATGAGAAGACTCAGATCATAAAGACGGCACTCAAGTTCATATCCAATGATATTGCCTTGATTGATTTAGGTCCAAAGTCATACCCCACCACACACAGTATGACTGACATCGATAGTCAGCTGACACTTGTTCCTGCAAGCCTTCAGATGTTCTTGAGACCGATTGTCAAGACAGACGTCCCCGCGACTCCGTGCTGTCTTCAGCAAGCTTGCCTTCAGTGTATCTGCAGTCAAATTATCTGGCACTCTGTATTTCTTTCTAGCTTGTGCTGGATTATTTTTGTAGAGCTGGGCTGGTTGGTTGCAAAGAATGCATACATCCTTATACAGGAGGTCAACTGACTGTGATCTTCTAGAACTGCAGCCAGTTGATGAACTGAACTCACAAGTAGTGCGTCTTCTCTTCAACTTTGATGACTCTTTCTCTGCCTTTGATGCTTGAGCTGACTTCTTGGTGGTTGCAACAAAGTTGTTGTACAGATCATTTTTACACTTCTGGTGGTACCTCAGTTTTCCTTCCTTTTGAGCCTCCTTCATACGTTCCACAACAGTAACATTTTCGACAGTTTCTGCTTGTTTCAATAAAGTTGAGTATCCCTTTGGAGTTGCCTGTATGAGCCTTTCAGCTGGTGTATCCGAGCGTGCACAGATGAAGCAATTGAGCACAGGTGGAGTAACGTCTTCATCCATATTGCTAGACTCCATGTCCTGCAAAGTAGAAAATGAGATATATTTAGAAATTATTTTTCCACAAAGGAGTGTCTGTGGTGAAATATAAATGTTAACAATCAACTCAGAATCATGAAAAACCCTTATTTGACCCCTCATAAGTTACTTAAGGGCCGATTTAAAAAAATAAAAATTCTCGAAAATAATTTTTCGGTACCCGAATTCAACAGCTTTTTTTCTGGGTTTCCCACGGGAGTTGACCTTCAACATTTTAACACATGTTATTACACACCTTTACAAACATATTGGTGAAGAAATGTTTTGGTAACAATTTAGTTAACATATTTTCATATGTTTCCCTTACTATATGTGTCCGACGACGTGAAAGGAGTGGTCCTTCTCCTTATCTTACAAATCATTTCAAGTGTTTGTGTGTTTGTTACTCTTCACCAAAAATCAGAACAATCGATGTCGCAGTTTTTATATGCCAACGGTTTCCAAGACAACAATTTCACCCTATTATAATCAAATGGGACTTTTTGTGAATTTATTATTAGCATAAAAGTTTTTGATTATCGAATTTTAGATTATCGATTATCGATTTTTTTGTGAGGATATCGAATTGAAACGTACACAGCTTATTTTGTACGTATATGTGAGTAAACTTTGGTCAAATTTAATCAAAGGTCAAGGTTGCTGGCATCCAGAACATGCAAAACACTTATTGGGCCACAATTAGAAAATTTATTAGCCAAACTTGTGCATAATAACGATCATGTAAAAACATTTGAAAGGTCAAATTTTCCAAATTGCCAAATTGCTGTTTCCATGGCAACTAATGTTTAGTTGGATTTCGAACATATCGTGCTATGCTCGACATCTTTCTTGTTTATCCTTTGGAACCCTTTTAAGGACATTTAACCCAATCTCCACCATGTATTTTTTTTTTTTTCATTTTCAAAATCTTTGGTTTGTATCTGTTGGCTGACACCGTGCAACACTGCGTTTCATTTTCCTTCAATGACATACTGGTCACGTCACAACCAGTTGATAACTTCTTTGGCAAGATGACGTTCGAAGACTGCATTTCCATGAGTCTGCAATCTGAGAAATTCCTGCAATGAATTCACACGAACGGACTGTTTCTATCTGATGTTCACTCCACAGTATTTCCCAAACGGTGATGCGCAAGCAGCCCGCAAGTGCTGTGCAGGGAAGTCTGCCATTGTCTTGCCAAAGCAGTGTTTGTTTGTTAATTTGTGTTTGGAAATCTGTATACATTCTTCCTTGTAGTTTTTGGCACCATTTGGCACTGTCGTCAAAAACTGGATGCATAAAACCAGTTATGATTTGTGACTGTTCATGTCTCGTTAAGACAATTGCGCACTGAATTTGCAAGCTTATAATGGTGTATATAAATTTTTGATTCCTTATTGTGGATAAATGGCGAACTTTTGGAACAGTGAACAGAAAACGTCCTGAGACATAAAGGGCTTTTTGATGAATCTGGTGATGAATCGGACCTTGACGAAGAGGCTGTGGATTGATTAGGCAGGCGCTCGTATGTATGTCATTGAAGAAAGCCGAGATGTCTCTGGCAGTTTCGATAAGAGTCCTGCTGCAACAGCCAGTAGTAGATGCAAGATTACAAGAACACTTGATCCAGGATCTCCGATGTAGCAATGCAATTGCGTCACACAAGCCTTAAACATGCGTTGCTTTCTATTATAATTTGCGGTTAAATTAATCAAATGGGTCATGTCGCTATACTGAGTGACCTCATGTTGCATGCCTGTTTTGCTTCTCTCTAAATTGTGAATAGCAAACACTGCATCATTCTTTTTAACCTTTGTTCTGGTACTGGGGGGAAGGTAGGTGAGGGGTTTGCCAGGATTCCTTGAGGTACACACTCACTTCCAAGCTGTCGAGCCTGGGTTTGAATCCTGACCCAGCTATAGACTGCCATCCTGGTGTTCCGCAGGCAATGGGCGTGCCCTCCCTCAGATGGATTTTAAACTGTGCGTCGCATTTGCCAGCATCAGTCGGTGGACGATAAGGATACCACGGTTTCCTTCCCGAAGAGTAGGCGAGTTATCGTCCGCACCCTGGCCAAAATCCAAATTCCTACCCTAACCACTGCTGGGTCAGGCAATGGCAACCCACCCAGTATAACCCTTGCTAAGAAAATGCCTTGGCAGCAATGACACTGTAAACAAAGTATGGTACATCAGAATCAATGATCTGGTACTGGAGTAGGTATACTAAAATGATATTGTGCAAGAAGCACAATCGTTCTTGTATTAGAATGCTTTCACATATAATAAATACTGTGCATTGTACAATTATTCATGGATATCATAAAATAGTTGGCTATCTTCATGGAATATATATTTTCCCTTTAGTTTTTTTCTTTTCTTTATTTTTCAGAATGCATATAAGGCTCCTGTGGTTGCTTGAATTGTAGTGGACTTTTTATATGTGCATGAAGGTGTTAACATGCTCAAACATCAGCTATGCACCTCTGTCACGTGATTACTGTCTCATTTTAAAAGCACCATACCACTTTGGCTTCATTGCAAAAAATCAATGCTGCAAGCAGTTATGTTTTATTTTTATCCATGTTAATTTTTTTTTTTTAAGTTTTAGTTTCAAAAGCTTTCCATAATCACTATTACAGCGTTTATTGTTGATGCAGTCGTAATTTTCAGTACACGAGCATGAGAACAATTCAGGAATAGATGGCATCGTTGCATTAAATATTGCTGATTTGGACAAAATCTGTTTTATGCTTTATGCCTTTCATCCCAGGAAAGCCAAAGGATGAGGGTGTGGTGGAGGGAGCAACATGGATAATAATCCAGAGATAGAGTAATCGGCATGAATTATTGTTTGGGTAGGCAGATCAATTTGGTCCTCTTCCCATTAACATGGCCTTGTGGAATAAATTTGGTTGCAGACTTTGGTGCTGCTGAACCATTATGTGATCTGAACTGAGTGACAGAGGGGTAACTCATTAATTAAGTAAGCAGTCTGTGGCTGCTGTTTGCATGATTGCTGGGAGCGTGGCTATGAAGTACCACGAAGTGAAGTACCAACCCCCTTGTAAGTTAGAGCATTAATTTGGAATTTGTCCAGGGTACTGGTGAGCCTGGTGTTGGCTTAGCGGTTAGGGTGCTGGCTTGGGATCCTCGGATCCTGGGTTCGAATCCCGGTCGATCGCTGAATTAACGCCAGGGGGGTTGACTCAGCCTGTCATCCTTCCGAGGTCGGCAAACTGAGTACCAGCTTGCTGGGATGAATGATCATGGTGTGTACCCCGATTTAGAATAGGTACACCGTATCCCTGCGCATCGAAGAGCATGACCAAGGGTTGGCGTCAGGAAGGGCATCCGGCCATAAAAAACATTGCCTCAAACAGGGAACCATGATTGTCATGGGGCCCACAAGGCTAACCCCTGCTCTAGCGGGGAAAATGGCCTTAAAACGATCATTCATATTCATTCATTATTCCAGGGTACTGGTGATAATTCGATAACTCTTCACAAGATACTGAGCTCTTTAACGTCCACAAACTATTGCTGGCAGACGGGACGACGAGCACAGCAGAAGGACTCTACGGGTAATTTCAGCCATTTTTAACCCTGGTGTTGGGCTAGCGGCTAGGGTGCCGGCTTAGGATCCTAGGATCCTGGGTTCGAATCCCGGTCGATCGCTGAATTAACGCCAGGGGGGTTGACTCAGCCTGTCATCCTTCCGAGGTCGGCTAATTGAGTACCAGTTCACTGGTAATTCCCTGTTTGTCGCTAAAGGCGGCAAAAAGGGTTGGCGTCAGGAAGGGCATCCGGCCGTAAAACATTGCTTCAAAAAGGGGACCAAAAAAACAACAACAACCACGGTTCCCGAAAAAGGCCAACCCCCGCTTGCGGGGAAAAATGGCCTCTAAAGGTGGTTATAGTGAGTATTTGCTAGCAACTGAACACCAGAACTGGTGATCATAGTTTAGCTTTAGAACTTTAACTTTCAGATTATCATCGTTCATCATGCCCATAAACTGTTCCTGTGAGCGAATATTCTCGGTGCAGTAATTGTTCAACCGTCACACTGAAAGGATGCTTCACCAAGAAAGTAAGTACTTCATGTAGGACCAATAAGTAGTGTGAGAACTATTTGTTACAGGAACGCAGAAGAGTCACTCAGAGCACTATGGATGTTGAATTTCTCCTTGCTGAAAGAGGTCAAACTTGCCAAAAATTGTTTATGTCCAGATTTTTTGGCCAAATATCTAAGTTAGCTAGTTGGAAAACTCCCTTGGAGAGGGAGGTGGTGGACGAGTTCATTGAGAAAATAAAATAGGGGTACCCTTGTTGAAAACAAGAGGAAAAATTGAGGGGAAATACATACAATGTTATGTATTTTCCCATTTTTTTCCATATGAAAAAATATATTTTAAATAGCCAGTTTTGGAACAAAAACAAAAAGTTTTGGAAAAAATAGCCTGTCATAAAAAAATAGCTTTCAAATACATTATTTTAAAATATATATTTCGTTTAAAAATACATAAGTCCAGGAAATAGTTTGAAAATGGCAACAGAGAAAAAGTGAAAAACACAAAAACAAACCGAGAAAAAACAATATATACAAAATACTGAAAAAATAGCACTGCAACCATCCAAATACCCAAATTAGTAAAAACAATATGACTGCAGGTCCTGAAGCTCCTCACCTGGATCAAGAGCAACAGTCACTCAAACCTCTCACAGACTCTCTCAGACCCTGATATTTTTAGTGCCGTGAACAAACTTTGGTACATCATGGGTAATGAAGGTGTGGTCGTTACATTGAAATTGTGTGTGTAGTTTCGGAGAAGAAAGCAAATACTGTACCTATTTTGGGGGGAGGGAGGGTCAAACCTCCAACTCTCTTAGAACCTGATATATATATATATATTTTTTTTTAATGCTATGAACAAATTTTGTGCATCATGGGTGATGAAGGGTGTGGTCTAGTTTCATCAAAATCGTGTGTGTAGTTTCGGAAAAGAGAGGAAATACCTGTTTTGGGGGAGGGGAGAGGGGATTGGGGGAGGCCTGGATGAACCACCTGATGCTGCCCTTATTGTATATACCTGGCAGAATCTTTCTATTTGGCCCGATCTTGCCATATTTTTTAGCAGGAGTCCAGAAAAGGCAATCTCTGTGACCATGGAATTTAAGTCCGGTTAACCACTCGCATTACCTTTTCTCGCCTCATTTTTCCCTCTGACTTTTTTCCAATCAGGAGGGACTAGGTTTGTCAGCTTGGTCTCTGCAGCGTGGCCAACCTGACCGCCTCATGAACCATCCATCCTGTTAATATGTGCAGAGCACTGGAGCTCCTAAACACCTTCTCCTGATCTCATCTTGGAGAGCAGACAAATATCTCAAATGCCAACTTCCCCCTTGCATTTGTAGGCAGGTGATGATGTCAGGCTTCCTCTATATCCCGAGCCATTCCAGGAGTGGTTTCATTTCTGGGCACCATTTCCAATTTTCCAATCGTCTTTATCAATTAATTATTTTACCCCTCTCAAAATTGTGATTTGGAGCAGTGATTATTTCTTGGCTCATAATGCACTCTTTTCAAACCACATTAATGTCACATCTGCAGCAGCTTTGCGTAAAGTATCTACCAATATTAAAGGAGCACTTATTTGTAAAATGGACTCAAATGGTTAGGAAAGCCTCCAGGCTTCCCGTTCCATCAAAGTCAAGCAACGGGGTGACCTTACTTGAGGATATTACTCTGCTTCTCGCCAGCCAAGCCAGTTCTCAAATTTCTGCTTACTATTGCCCTGGTGTTGGCTTAGCGGTTAGCATGCCGGCTTGGGATTCTAGGATCCTGGGTTCGAATCCCGGTCGATCGCTGAATTAATGCCAGAGGGGTTGACTCAGCCTGTCATCCTTCCGAGGTCGGCAAATTGAGTACCAGCTTGCTGGGATGAATGATCACGGTGTGTACACCGTATCCCTGCGCTACGTAAGAGCGTGACCAAGGGTTGGCGTCAGGAAGGGCATCCGGCCATAAAAACATTGCCTCAAACAGGGAACCATGATTGTCATGGGGCCCGCAAGGCTAACCCCTGCTCCAGCAGGGAAAATGGCCTTAAAACGATCCTTCATTCATTCACTCTCCCTGACATTTTCTTCTTTGCCCTTCTGGATGTTTCCTCCACACGCAAAAATTTATTTATATGTTTTTTTTTGTACACATTTATTTTTATGGCTTCTCTACATGAACACCAAGTATTCCTTCCACAATCAATCACTGTCTCTCCCCAGAATTGATTCCCTCCATAGTTTAGCATACCCATTTAATGCGACGATGCCATCTATTCCACAGTTGATCCAATGACCCTTTTATTACATCTATTCCCTCTCGTGGGATTGAGAAACCTCATTCCTCAAATCATTAGCCATGTTTCTAAATTCCAGTCAGCAACCTTCCTTACTTTCTTTCACCACAACACTGTCATTACTCACTTGTTCAATCTTCCATTCTTCTGTACATCACTGACATGAACTATCATTTTCTCTTTCGGTGATTATCTAGCTCTCGAGCCGACTGGAATGCTCAACTGCATGTTCACGAATTGCCATTTGGCTTTTCACTCCCTCCAGTTTGTTTCCCAATCACTCCATTTGCTTGTGACTTGTTCCATTTGAGTATCATGTTACAGTAACTTGGCATTTGCCTCATTTTAAATGTCAATACTCTCACGCAAGAGGTCCGTCAGTTCATCTTTCATTTTGCTCGAACCAGCTATCAGAGCTGACTTGATCATTTTTATGCCTCCAACGACGAGGTCGCCGGAGGCATTATGTTTTTGGGTTGCCCTTCCGGCTGTCTGTCCGTCTGTCTGTCCATCCGTGATAGGTTTTCGTTACTGCAACAACAACAACATGCATTTTAAGGCCATTTTCCCTGCGAGAGCGGGTGTTAGCCTTGCGGTCCCCATGACAATCTTCTCCATTTTGCCATATTTTCTGCATCTCTCCTTGTTAACCCCCCTTGCCCGCATTTCTTCTTCCACCATCTTTAGCCAAGTCTTTCTCGGTCTTCCCCGTCCTCCACTTCCTTCTACATTCATTATTATTATTATTTTTTTTTTTTTGTATACTGAATCGAGGCTCGTGAAAGAGCTGACATTCCAGAACCCCCCATGACATTTACTTCACAAACAAATCAACCAGACAAACAAAATATATAAAAAGAGGGAGCGGAAGACAAGAGAATGGGAAGCACACAACATTTGAGAGCAGGGAGATGTGTGGGAGGGAGAGGGCTCGGGGGGAGGAGGCGTGGGAAGGGGTGGGGGGGGTGGGGGGTGGGAGAAGTATAAAACACAAGGACACCAAGGACTTCCAGGTCAGAAGTTGGTATTTCAAAAAGTGGAATTGGGGTGAAATTATCGGGGATAGAAAAGATCAAGGTTTTGGATGGGGGAAGATAAGAGATGGTGGTGAACAGCTGTTTTAAAGACCTGGAGGGTGGAGTGGGATTGAAGAGAGTGAGGGAGTTTGTTCCAGAGGCGGGAGAAAAGAGGAATGAAGGAGTGAAGGTGAGCAGACAGTCTTGATTTTGGCAGTTTAACCATAAGAGGGTTGCAGGCAGATCTTGTGCGACCTGTAGGAATATTTGCGGGACAGAGCCCAGAGAGAGCTGGGGGGGCAAGGCCAGAGAGGAGTCGGTAGAAGACGGAAAGACCACCAACCTGCCTGTGGTGAGTGAGTGAAAGGCCCTTGGAGTTAGCTTCATCGCGGGAGATTCCAATGATTCTGAATGCTTTGCTTTCAACAGCGTGAAGATGAGCTAGGTGTGAGGCAGGAGCGCCAGCCCAGAGGGGAGAGCAGTATTCCATTGAGCTGCGGATGAAAGCCTTGTACGTGGTGAGGAGCTCAGGTGTGCCAAGGAAGGACTTCGCACGACGGAGGATGCCCAGTCGGCGACTGGCTTTGGAGGCCAGATTTGAAATGTGGTTTTCCCAGGAAAGATCATGGCAGATAGTGAGACCCAAAAGTTTGAGTGACAGAACTTCTTGGAGAGGATTATTCAGAAAGTAGATGGGAGGGTTGTCCAGTCGGTCCTTTCGGAGAGACATTGTAAGAGTGTGAGATTTGTCAGGATTGAAAGACATGTTCCACTTGTTTGCCCAGTCTGTGATTTTGTCCAGGTCTGCAGAGAGTGAGGAGGCTGCAGACTGTCGATCTGAGGGATGAAGAATGGAGCGACAGAGAGTAGAGTCATCCGCAAAGAGATAGAGCCGATTTTCAAGAGAGTCGGGGAGATCATTGATGAAGACCAGAAAAAGCACAGGGCCCAGAACACTGCCTTGGGGAACTCCAGCCTGAACAGGAAGAGGAGATGAGAGAAACCCATTCAGCGCCACACGTTGACTACGACTAGAGAGGAAGTCCGCCAGCCATGCGTGGAGATTTCCATGGATACCAACAGAGGAGAGTTTGGTGAG
The DNA here is from genome assembly GCF_964187855.1 of Myxine glutinosa. NCBI lineage: Eukaryota > Metazoa > Chordata > Myxini > Myxiniformes > Myxinidae > Myxine > Myxine glutinosa. The sequence continues at coordinate 153,196,508 of NC_136264.1, read as the reverse complement.
CAGGGCGGGGTGCCAGACCGTATCGAAGGCACGTGATATGTCAAGGGAGACAGCTCGAATTTCCTGTTTGGCATTGAGGACCTCCATCCATTGCTGAGAAAGCAGAAGCAGCATGTCCGGAGTAGAGTGACCAGGTCTGAAACCAAATTGATGATCAGAGATCAAGCCATTGGAGAGGAGGAAAGATTTCATATCTGAAGCAATGATGGATTCTATGACTTTACTGATAATTGAGAGAAGGCTGATTGGTCTGTAGTTGCTGGGATCTGTTTTTGCACCTTTTTTGTGCAAAGCGGTGATGTTGGCAGATTTCCAAGCAGATGGCAGATGACCTTGAGCAAAAGAGAGTGTGAAGAGAACAGAGAGAGGGAGTGAAAGAGCGGGAGAACAAGATTTTAGGACCCGTGGGCTGATGCCGTCAGGTCCAGTTGCAGAATCAGAGTCGAGGGTTGACAGAAACTTTTCCACCTTGTCAGGAGGAAAGGACACAGAGTCCAGGAGCAGCTGGGTACGACTGGGTACAACTGGGTACGGTGGGTACAGAGAGGGATGGGTTTGGGACACAAGATTTAGAGGCAAACACAGAGTTGAGGCATTCAGCTTTTTCACGCGCGGAGTCAGCCGTGTGGCCGTTTGAGGTGAGGGAGGGGATGGAGGGGGAACAAACACCAGAAACAGATTTGACCAGACACCACCAGGATTTGGAAGAGGGAGACAGATAAGAGAGTTCTGTCCTGAGAACGGAGAGATATTGTTTCCTGGCTCTCCTGAGGGTGGACACACACTTGTTTCGGGCTTTGTGAAAGGAAATGAGATTTCCTTCCGTTGGATTTGCTTTCCAGGAGACGAAAGCAAGTTGTTTCTGGGCAATAGCCTCACCACAAGATTCCGTGTACCATGGACGGGAGGAAGGGTATGACAACTGAAGACGAGATGGGATAAATCTGTGCATGAGAGAGAGCAGTTTACTTTGGAAGAATTCCCAGGATGAGTTGATGTCAGAGGCGGTAGAGATGGGAGACCAGTCCAGATGATTGATGGCTGCTTGAAGACCATGCCAGTTGGCCTGAGTGAAATGCCAGACTCGTCGACGCTGAGGAGGCTCTCTGAGAATGGTCAGAGAGATGTCCACTTTAACAAGCACATGATCAGATGAGCCGATTGGAGCAGAAGAAGAGCAGCAGACATTTTCAGGGAAGTTAGTCATAACCAAGTCCAGAAGAGAAGATGCTCCGTTGATTGAGATCCGGGTCGGGAAATTGACAGATTGTGTCAGTCCCAGTGAGTCACAGAAGTCCTTTGCTGAAGAGCCATGGCTGGTGAGAGAGGTACCCACACCCAGCCAACTGGCATGGTGACAATTGAAATCACCACATATGAGGAAGAGAGAGTTGGGATGGGTAGATAGAAGTTGGTCCATGTTATCAGACAGCGAGATGTAGATGGAGTCATCACTGTTTGGTGGACAGTACAACACACATATGAACAAAAGGTGGGAGCGAAGGGGAAGCCGTAGCCAAAGGTATTCCTGGGGGTGAGGTGGAGAGAGGGCAGTGCAGGGCGAGTGAGGAAGAGAGTTTTTTATAAAGATAGCAACCCCCCCTCCAGGACGAGGCTCAGGTCTATCATACCGGAGGAGGGAGTAACCTGGGAGAGATACCAAGGAGTCAGAGACATCATGAAGTAGGAAAGTTTCTGTTAAGCAGATCACGTCTGGTTTGTCAGAAGCAACCTGTATGGAGAGATCAGTCAAGTTTGAGTGAAGGCCCCGGATGTTTGAGGTCCATACTGTTAAAGAAGAGGAAGGGGGAGCATCGGATACAGAACAGGGGGGGGGGGCGGTACGGTATGATGTGGAAGAGGAGGAAGAGGTAGGGAGAGCTGTTGAAGGTGCGTCAGAGATTTCAGAACAGCTTGGAGAAAGGGAAGTATGGGGCGGACAAAAGGTTTGATGGTGATTGGGTGAGGCGCAGTGAGGTGTTGTTTGAGGAGGGGGAAGAGTGAGGCAGAAGGTTGAGGGAGCTGAAGGTGAGAGTTGGAAGGGGGAAGAAGCGGGGAGGACGCTTTGAGGAGGAGGGGTGAGAGGGGAGTCTTGGAGGGGAGGAGTGAGGGAGGGTCTCAGAGGGGAGGGGTGTGGGGGGAGTTTAGGAGGGAAGGGGCAAGGGGGGAGATCTGAAAGGGATGGGTGATGGGGAAGATTTGGAGGGGAGGGGCAAGGGGGAAGATTTGAAAGGGATGGGTGATGGGGAAGATTTGGAGATTTGGAGGGGAGGGGTGAGATTGGATTTTGAAAAATGTACGATTAATGGGAAACGAACATTTCTTGCAAAATGAGTTTCTTGCGACCTTCGAGTCAAAAATACGTTTGAGGATGCTGAAGGATGGGTGGAGTTCTGGAGAGTTTAGGGAATGAATGAAAGATGCACTATAAGAGATGGAATTTTTTTTTGGAATGAATAGATTTGGTGAGCAATTCCACCCATTCCACCCATTCCACCCATTCCAGAAATAGATTTCCACCACTCTTCTCAACCAGTCACTTTCATCCTTCCTCAACACATGTCCAAACCATCTCAACCTGTTCCTCTTCACAGCATCAATCACAGGCTCTATTCCCATCATCTTTCGCAATTCATCATTTGTCTTCCTCTCTCTCAACGATACTCCGCACATCCACCGAACCATTCGCATTTCCACCCTTTCCAGCCTTTGTTGCTGCTCTACGTTCATTACCCATGTCTCGCTCCCATAAATCATAACACTTCTCACACATGCAGCATACACCTGTCCCTTCAGCTTCAGCGACACTCCCCTCCTCATCAGCACGCCACTCAGTTCCCGAAACTTCTTCCATGCACATCTCACTCTAGCAACCGTTGCCGAGTCTAATCCACCTTCTCCATTCAGCATGTTTTCGTTACTGCAACAACTTAAAAACAGCTGAAGGGATCCAAGTCGAACTTGGTACACGTACAGTATGTATAATTATGCAATGATGAACTGGTTAGATTATGGGGTCAAGAGGTCAAAGGTCAGAGGGACCATTAGGTAAAAATTTTGTTACGGAGCTAACTTGTGAACCAGTGATGGGATTTTGACTAAACCTGGTAAAAGTATGTATTGTGATACAAAGATGAACTGATTCTATTTTGCCATCAAATGCCAGAGGTCATGTCAGGTAAAAATGTGATGACTTGAGAACAGCTGAAGGGATTTAATTCAAATTTTGTACAAGTATTATAATGATGTAATAATGTGGGCAGAGGCATATCGGTCGAAGAGTGCCCTTCTGTTTATCACTTATTTTAACATTCAATGTGTCCGACATCATTTATTCTACCCTAGATACCTCCAATACTCCTCAAACTCCCTTCCATCCTGCGCTCTGCTGGTGCATCTTTCTGCTTCCATAGTGTTTACACGATCGACAAAGTCTGAATGCATCAATTGCTTGCCTTGTCCATTCCCAAAAGTGTCTGTCATTGGTTGTTATGTCCATATGCAGGTTTCACAAGGTGGATGCAAACCAACTTTAACAGTGTCCTTTGGCTGCCTACTTTTCTATTGTGCCCAAGTAGCCTAAAGTTATTAGAAGTTTTTATTTTTTACATCTAATTATTGAATCTTGCGTTGATGTATTACTTTGAATCCGGATGATGTCCAAGTTATCCACATCTATTCGTGAGTGTATTTTCCCCTACTGCCTGTAGTTTGTTTTATGCCCCAAGGCCTACAGGCTTAACGAGTCTGCCCAACCGGTATTAGACACAGTTCGCCAATGTTGTCTGATTTGTCAATAAGATTTTTTAAATGTCGAATTTAACTACAAGTTTTTTTTTTTGTTTGTTTTTTACTCCTTTGGAATGTGCATTACGTCCAAGTTAGGACGGATACTCATGTGTTTTCTCCTTTGTGACCTCTCTTCATCATGTATTCGTCTGTACATCTATGCCTATGGGTTGTTGTCTAGGGTTATACTTTTTTATCACTACTTTTTGTAAAGAGGTTTGTCTGTGAGTGACCGTTACTAACAGCGTGACATAATAATGATAGTGTGCGACTCTGTGACATAATGTTGTTGTTTCGTATGCAGCCTGTGGCTGCGGGTTTGCATCATTCTTCTGGAAGCACGTTTGTGCCGCTGATGCAGTGCCCCAATTACCAGTGGGCTGGTACTGAATTTGCCGACCTCGGAAGGATGACAGGCTCAGTCAACCCCCCTGGTGTTAATTCAACGATCGACCAGGATTCGAATTCAGGATCCTAGGATTCCAAGCCTGCACCCTAACCGCTTAGCCAACACCAGGCTTGTGACTTAATGATGAGACAGGTTGACTTTTACAATTTGTGAACCATTTCCAATGTATTTATCATAGTATACATGGATGTGGGAATTTATTGGGTGATTTATTTGCTGAATACAAAAAGCTATTGTGACAGTATTGTGTGTCAGTTAGTGAGTGTGTCTGCAGTAGTTCTCAGATCTGCTGTAATCTACAAACCACAGTGAGGCTTTGCATTGCTAAATGCTCTGTCTTGTTGCCTCCGGCACTGAATGTGGAGGGTAAAAAGCTATATATACAGTATAGCACGATATCTCGAAGTTATGGACGGATTTGGACGAAACTTGATGGATAAGATGGGTAAGTGACAATATGAAGCCTATTAGATTTTGGTGAAGATCCAGATGCAGACCTATTGGTGGGATACAAAATGTAGACTGTTCAGCCTGGTGGAGGTTTGCGCTTGTACCGATGTAGTTCCAAATACAACTGTGAGCTCAGATAGATAAACTGGTGAAGTATACACTAGTTTTATTCACGTTAACAATATTTCATGGTACAGACAAAAATTATAGATTGTTCATATACATAGTATGCACGTTGGGCAGTCAACTACTATTTCAGCGCACAGGCAACATCATATCTGGGGTTGTGACAATAACATTATACAACTCCCTCTCCCCCCTAAAGGTTATGACATCAATTTGTTATTGCCTATGTGGCTGGCAATTCCTCACCTACACCTTGTCGAAGGACGTTGTGGGTACTTTAACGTCCACTAATGCCAGCTGGTGATTCCCCAGCTTAACATCCATCTGAAGGACGTTGCCGAGTGCGATGTATCGTGATAGCACAACATGCTGAGAAGCACCAATCTGCTAGTTTATAGTCTGGCTGGGAATTGAACCCAGATTAGACAGCGTAAAGGTAAGTGCGCAACCTGCACCGTCCTTTTAGGACATAATTGATAACGGAATGGGATGTGATTATTTCATAAAGCCATACTGAAAATACCAAGGGACTGGCCACAATACTGTACTACTTACTACAGTTTTTTCTCATAGTATTGTCAGAAAATAGTTGACCATTTTGTTCAAAGTTATTTTTTCTTCAAGTACGTTGAAGGAGTTGCTTATAGAAAAATGTATTTCTCGTTTTTCTTAAAAAAATAACTTGTTTTTTTTATATTGGAGGGACGAGGGAAGAGTCAGACGCCAGGTAGTGTAGGGCGGTGGTGTTGGGGCTCCGGGGGTGGGAGGTGGGAAGTAGGGGATTTATAAGCAGTTGATTTATTGATGATTTACTGACGTTTCAAACTTTATGGAATGTTACCTTTAATTAGAAACAAAATAACCTTGAGCGCGCAGTGTGTGGGATATGTGGTTCGGCCCTTTTCCACTACCATTATAAAATCATTGTAAAGTCAGCTTCTTCAACTTTATGAGATACAAATACAAGAAGAAATTCTTGCTGCTGAAATTCTCCAAAATACAAAACAGATGTCTTTTTCCAGAACTGGCAAGACCAAGATGTCTCCACACACACATGCACACATGGCTGTGTTCCTCTGTGCTCACTCAACAATCCTGATCCAACAAACGGAGTGAATTCAGTCTTTGTTGTCGGGGTTTGGAGGTGGATTTGCCTGTATAAAGAGACACTGGATTTAATGTTTCAATATTTCGGGTAGGAGGTGCTATTTTGAAAAAGCGAAATCAGGTACGCGTATTTGCTGTCCAAGAAAAATAGAGCAAGGATAATGTTATCTTCTCTTCAGAAACGCAATTCGACTATCACAAGGCATGCTCAATGAAAGGAAGCCAAAAAACCCTCTTCACCATACTTTTGAGCAATGCAATAAAAAAAAACCCATGTACAATTCTCGATACCCCATACAGATCTATAATTTTTCATCCACCAACACAAACGCATGTAGATGTTGCAAGACATTTGTTTCATTCCATGCAAGTTTGTAAAAGCATCGCCCGAGCTGGATCGCAAAAATAATACAATGTGGAAAGGTTTTGACATACCTGCGGTGTCTTTTGTAAGTATGATGGCTGAAATATACAGGATGTTGATTGAGGCATACGAAGCGCTGTGGGAACCAAAGAGAAACTGTACGGATCGTGTGTTAACCCGGTTGGTGAAAAAACGGTTGGTGATTATCTGACTTTCCAGCCAGGCAATCACTAGCCCTTTATTCACGGGGTGGACGGAGGTTATGTTTTCACCCCCATGTTTGTTACCTCCACCACCGGAGGTGGATGGAGGTTGTCTTCTCCCCTGTCTATTTGCCTGTCTGTTTGTGTGTTTCTCTGGTTGTGAGCAGGATATCTCAAAAGGTTGTGGACAGGTTGTATGTGCGACAAAGACTAATTCGTTAGATTTTGGTGAAGACCCAGTTTCGGATCCGGATACTGGAATCTTTAAAGTGCTTCTTCACCATTGAGAGCTGCGGCCAAAAACAATATATAGCATGATATTTCAAAACATTATGGATGGATTATATGCCAAAACTTGGTGGATGAGTTAGTTAGGTGACAAGAACAAGCCAATTATATTTTGGTGCAGGTCTGAATCCAGATCCGGCCTATCGATGGGATACAAAACCTAAACTGTTCAGGCTAGCGGAGGTATGCACTCGACTGAATCCCTTTCTAGTTACGTCCACCACCACAGGTGGATGGAGGTTATGTTTTCTTCCCTGTCTGTGCATCTGTTTGTCCATCTATCTGTTTGTGAGCAGGATATCTCAAAAAGTTATGGACAAATTCAGACGAATCTTGGTGGAGATGTTGGCTGTGTGAGAAGGATGAGTTTATTCAATTTTGGTGACGATCCAGATGTGGATATGAGTATTTTTTTTATTACCCTGTACACTGGAAGCAAAAAGCGTGGTTAAACAATTGGTTAATGACTGTGTGTCTGACCATCCGTCTGTCTGTTTTATCGGTTTATAATCGAGGAACAACGTATTTAAATTGAATGTTATATTTTCAACATGAATCGGAAGTCAAACCTACTGTTGATCAGTACATTGTCTCTGACTTCATCCCAATCGCACATGCGGAGAGAGGAGTGAGATATTTTTTTACTCTGTCTGTCTGCTTGGCAGCGAAACAAAATTGAAAATCATTCCAAACAGGAAACGTCCTTTAAACCTCCTTAAACCTTTATTTAAATTGAATTAAATAGAGTACTTGAACACCATAGAACACAAATCACCTTCTTAATACTTCTAAGTTTTTAACAATCTTTTAAAATGATTATTGTATTAAAATTGAAGTGTATACTTGAACAATGTGTGGGGTATTGTGTTCCATGAGCTCTAGTTTTCTAAGTGATTCTTTACTACTAGCCGAAACCCGTGGAACATCCACGGAAGGGAGGATGTGGTGTATGGATAGAGTGTATCATTATGGATGGCATCGGGGATTTGCTTGTCTGAGTAAGAGTTAGGAAGAAAGATGAGAATGAAGAGTGCGCATATGAACAACGATCGCTGACACCGGCACAAATGCATGCTCATGGATTGTCCACTCAGTGGGCGGCTTGCTTTCGCCTTCGACTGTCCAATCGGCGGACGGCTTGCTTCGCCTTCGCCCAGCAGACGCCAATACGATGGCGTCGTAAGATGGCGTCGTATCGGCAGTTAATCGGATGCTTTTGGGCCCCAACGTCGGCTAATTCAGATTTTTTGAGTATGGCTGTACGTGATAAACAAAGAGTGCGGTTCGTAGATCGTAAATCCATTAGTGCCGTGGGCATCGGGTCACTGGGTGCGGCGTAAAAGGGATAACAAAGTCGAGTCCTTACGCTATTATTATATAGACTAGCCGAAACCCGTGGAACATCCATGGAAGGGAGGATGTGGTGTATGGATAGAGTGTACCATTATGGATGGCATAGGGGATTTCCTTGTCCGAGTAAGAGTTAGGAAGAAAGATGAGAATGAAGAGTGCGTATATGAACAACGTATTTATTGCAATCTACTTAAATGACAATGCTACGATATGCTTTTGAAAATATCACGTACCGTCTCGAAGTCAATGCCATCCTTTTATCTCTTCGTATACAACTCACTGATTTCTACCTTATCGTGAACAGGGTAAAGCCTACTTTGATAATCATGAACGGTGGCAGATGCAGGAGTTGGTGAAATGAAAGGGGGGGGGGGGGGGCTGATAATGACCTACCCTACGCCACATGGCCTACACCATTTGTTGAGATCATGGCCACAACGGAAACACAACAACTGGATAGGTAGGGCCTAGGCCTACGCATACGTTTCGTCACTCGGCGAAGTACACTTTGTTTTAAGCTTTCAGAAGCTGAAGCCTTGGTATTTATTGCTTTATATGATACTGATGGGCTGCTGATCGGTTTCACTTCGTTGTAATCACAGTATATGGAAGAAATTATGGTAAACCCACCTGATGAGGTTAGCGTACACCGCGATCGACGACACTGGCACAAATGCATGCTCAGGATTGTCCACTCAGTGGACGGCTTGCTTCGCCTTCACCCAGCAGACATCAATACGATGGCGTCGTAAGATGGCGTCGTATCGGCTGTTAATCGGATGCTTTTTGGCCCCAACGTCGGCTAATTAAGATTTTTCGAGTATGGCTATACGTGATAAACAAAGAGCGCTCACTGATTTCTACCTTATCGTAGATAAGTTCGTAGATCGTAAATCCATTAGTGCCGTGGGCATCGGGTCACTGGGTGCGGCGTAAAAGGGATAACAAAGTCGAGTCCTTCCGCTATTATTATATAGATTGAGAGATGGGACCAAAACTGATATACAGTACAATATTTCACAAAGTTGTGGACAGGTTAGGACAAAACTTGGTGGATGAGCAGGTAGGTGATGAGAACAAGCTGATTAGAAGATCTGGATGCAGATCTGGCCTATCGGTGGGATACACAAAGTAAAGTGTTCAGGCTGGCGGAGGTATGTGCACTTCCGAATGCCATTCTAGTTTTCAATATGCAGATCTCGTATAAAAAAAAAAATTGCCAAGAAAGGTTTTGAGGCCAATATGTTTTGTACAGGGTGGCCTGAAAGTCGCTTTACCCCTGCAAAATACCTTGCACCTCCTTCCCTTACCCTCCATTCTCCCCTTCCAATGTATGCTGCAACACTGACACTGATGGGGGAGTCAGTCGGAAGTTAGATGTCGTGGTGGGGACACGTTGCATTGTCGAAGAGCGGTTGGTTGCTTGTGTTTGAGTGCATGAAAGGGCACACACAGGCCAAATAATTCCTTAAGTGCGGATAGCTTTCATAGAACACTTTGGAAAACCTTCTCCATTAAAGCAGACGTTGTTGAAGGACCACAGACAGTTTTTTTTTTTTGTGATTATGTTGATTTTGATTTAATAAACAAAGAACTGAACGTCGTTTTTAATGTTAACAATTTTTTGAGGTGTTAGAGTTATAATAAAAGCAAACCCGTCAGGTACCGCTCTTAAAAATTGTGATGGTCATGACGTCATCGACGTGATGTAATCAAACACAAGGTTGTTTCAGCACACAACACATAATGGCTGCACAACTCGCTTCAGACTCAAAAGAAAGTGAATGTGATGAAGATTTTTCTGATCAAGAATCCTCCAATAGTCAAAATCATTGTAAAAACTACCCGCAGCAAAACTATCCTCGAGATTACATAGCGGGTCATGTGGGTAATTAAGTCGCCATTTTTGGGGGGCGGGCCCAATCGAGGGTAAAAGGACATGCAAAACCATCAACATCTTCCTTCCAAGATATTTATTCAGAAAAAGAACGATCAAGTGTTAAGTGAAGCAATATCTGTTAATTAAACCAAACATGATTCTTTGTTTCTGTGTCCCTTTACATTGAGAAAACGGTCTTTTGAAATCATAATCCTGATGCGATTGAAGATTTGCGCACTGCAGTTGTGGCCTGTTTCACACAGGTGACTCCACAAATGCTAAGATGACTTGGCAACGAATTCAGTGGTGCAAGGAAAATAATCGAGCCCATACAGATGCAATGACTGATTAATTATTTATTTTAGTACAGCACAATAAAACCTGTATGTTAAAAGAGCAGTAAGAACGAATGCTTTACTGGGGAGGGGTAAATGGACTTTCAGGCCACACTTTATATTCAGATGTGTTTGTTTTACCTTCAAATGAAGACCACCACATTGATATGTACACTTTGTGAACAATTGTATCAGCGAAAGCCAAAGTTAAGTTGTTATGCTAAAACATGGTTCTCTTAACCAATCATGTAAATTGGCAATGATGCTCTGCTCGTGTCTAAAAATGATCATTGACAGAGTTTACATTGGCAGAAATGACCTTGATATTGTATGTGACCAGCAATGCAAGCTTATACATGGCCTGCCATTGCCTAAATCATTTGGTATTGCTCTCGTCGTGTGATTATAATAATAATAATTCATTTATTTTGTATAGCGCTTTTCAAGAAGCCCAAAGGCGCTTTGACAGAGTGGAAAACATAATGCATAACAATACATGAAAACAATTGCAAAAAGACAAGAATCAATAGGGAAATATTTAAAGCAAAAGGAGGGAGAAGGAGAAGAGATAGTCATGGGTTAAATGCTATGGGTTGAATGTTGAATGCAGTGTTGAACATGTGGGTCTTTAGTGATGTTTTGAATGTGGTGAGTGAGGAGGAGTCTCTGATGGTGTGAGGTAGTGAGTTCCAGAGGGTGGGAGCAGCAATGGAGAAGGCCCTGTCCCCCCAGGATCTGAATTTGGTCCGGATGGAGGGGGTCAGGAGGTTGGTACCAGCAGAGCGGAGGTTGCGGGTGGGAGTGTGTCTGGAGAGGAGGTCAGCCAGGTAGGATGGGGCCAGGTTATGGAGGGCTTTGTATGTCAAGAGGAGGATTTTGTACTGGATTCTCTGGGGGATGGGGAGCCAGTGAAGCTTGTAAAGGACGGGGGTGATGTGGTCACGGGTCCGGGAATGGGTGAGTAGACGGGCAGCGGAGTTCTGAATGTATTGGAGTTTATTGGTGATTTTTGAGGGTGAACCATAGAGGAGGCTATTGCAGTAGTCCAGACGGGAGGTGATGAAGGCGTGGATGAGGGTTTCTGCAGCCGTGGAGGAGAGGGATGAGCGGAGACGGGCAATGTTTTTCAGGTGAAAGAAGGCTGACTTTGTGATCTGTTTAGTGTATTTGTCGAAGGAGAGGGTTTGGTCAAAGATGACGCCAAGATTCCGGATGTGAGGGGAGGTGGATACTGGGATACCGTCGATGTTGAGGGCAAAGTTATGGGTGGATTTTGTGAGCGTTTTTGGGCCAATGATGATTATTTCAGATTTATCACAGTTAAGCTTGAGGAAGTTGATTTGAAGCCAGGATTTTATTTCAGTGATGCAGTTTGTCAGGATAGAGTGGGTGTCGGTGGAGACGGACTTGGTGGAGATGAAAAGCTGGATGTCATCAGCGAAGCAGTGGAATTGGAGACCATGACGGCGGATTAAGTGACCGAGGGGGGACAGGTAAAGGATGAAGAGGAGGGGGCCAAGAACTGAACCTTGGGGGACACCTTGGGGGAGGGGAGCAGTGGGGGATTTGCAGTTATTGATGGAGATGAACTGGCGTCTGTCAGAGAGGTGAGATTTAATCCAAGAGAGGGCAGTGCCGGTAACGTTAAAGGTGGATTCAAGTCGGGTGAGGAGGATGGTGTGATCGATGGTGTCAAAGGCAGCGCTGAGGTCGAGGAGGACGAGAATGTTGAGGTTGCCAGCGTCAGAGGAGAGGAGAAGGTCGTTGGTGATTTTGAGGAGAGCATTTTCAGTACTGTGGTTGGAGCGGAACCCGGATTGGAATGTTTCATACAGGTTATTGGCAGAGAGGTGATGTTTGAGTTGAGTGGCTACAGCACGTTCCAAAACTTTTGACAGAAAGGGTAGGTTGGAGATGGGTCTGAAGTTGTTTAGGGTGTCAGGGTTTAGACCAGGTTTTTTTAGAATGGGGGTAACAGCAGCAATTTTGAGGGAAGGTGGGATGATGCCTGTAGACCGGGAGGAGTTTATTGTTGCAATGAAAGTGGAGAGAGAGCAGGGAGGGAGGCCTTGACAAAGCTGGAGGGGATGGGGTCAAGAGTGCAGGTGGCAGTTTTCATTCCTATGAGGAGTTCAGAGAGGTCAGTAGGGGAGATTGGGGAGAACCGAGACAGGGGATGGCAGGACAAGGGGGGGCAGGTGGTTGGAGGGGGAGCGGGTGCGGCGGTGGTCAAGCTGTTGTAGATGTTGTCAATTTTGCTTTGGAAGAAAGAGAGGAAGGAGATGCAGTTGTCTACTGTGAATGACTGGGTGGTGGTGTTCAGGGGGCGGAGGAGTTTGTTTATTGTCGAGAAGAGTGCTTTTGGGTTTCCGGAGCCAGAGTGGATAATTTGAGAGTAGTAGGCGGAGCAGGCGCGGGAGAGGGCATCTTTGTAGTGTTGTAGGTGGTCCTTGTAGGCTTGGGAGTGAACTGTGAGACCTGTTTTATTGCGGAGTCTTTCAAGTTGGCGAGCACGAGTTTTCATCAGGCGAAGTTCAGGGGTAAACCAGGGAGCAGAATGGGTGAAAGAAACTGTTTTGGTTTTTACAGGTGCACGCTGGTCAAGGCAGGAGGAGAGAGTGTGGTTGTAGTTGTCAGTGAGGTCGGAAGGGGTGTGGAGGTCAACGAAGGGAGAAGTGGACATTTTTTCAGAGAGGGTGGATGAGAATGAGGTAGGTGAAAGAGCGTTTAGCTTATGGAAGTTGATAGTGCGATAATGCCTTGGTGCTGGGGTGGGGATGTTGATGGTCATAGTGATAGCTAAGTGGTCAGAGAGGGTGAGGTTGGAGCCAGAGAGATGGTGCAAATTTAATCCAGTGATGTTGGGCCATTCTATGATCACGGTCACTTCTCGTTGATCAAGAGACCATGGGTGGATTTAGCAACCACAGAACCTCTCTCTTGAATGTCTCAAGTATGTTCAATCACACTCGAGTCTGGAGATTGTGTAGGCCAGAATGTGACTTGGTTCTGAAGTGCAGCATGGACAACATGTACATGGTGTGGATAGGTGTTGCCATCCATAAAGATGAGGTTGGTACCATGCTGTGGGCCATAGAGATTAGTACAGACGTTATCTCATCCCTGTGTCTAACACTAGCCGTAGCACTCCTCCAAATAATGATAACATCAACTCTTTGGCCAATTTGAATTCCACCCATACAATTAGTGGACAGAACACAAATAATTTTCTAATCCCTCTGGGCATAACATCATGGACAACACCTTTAGAGCATGCAACTTACGTAAAAACTATTCAAAAATAGCCTTTTGTGGTGTTATGGATATCAGAACAGGTAATGACTACCTGCTGAATTTACACAAATTTATAAGCAGAAGAAAATAAACTAATTAGGATATCCTCGGTAAAAGTGAATAATTGTGGAAAATCCCAGCACTGAATTCACCCTGAATTTTGAGGATATTAGACATCACATTTGGCTGCGTTTGGATGACCAAGTGGTATTTGGACTTACCCACTCAAGGAAGGTGACAGGACTGCAACTCAAATCCAAAATTGTTGAAAGTGAGCTCCTTGGGGTGGGGTATCTTGGGAATGTCGGATAAAGAAGATGGTAAAAGCCTCATCTAAAGCTAATTATAGGCAAGTAGGATAACAAGTAGGATGCACAAGTGCACAAGTAGGATAACCAAAAGTTGCAAAGAATTTTGAAGAAAAGGTGAATAAGAAGAAAAAGACATAAAATGTCAGCCCCCGCCGTGGTTTTGGTAATTTTGCTGTACGGAGTTAAAGGCTGTCAGGTGGTCATCTTTGGTCAGATGACAAAACAAAATCTTCTGCATATGTATACGCATGTATTGTCCTTGTGCCAAGTTTGAAGAAAATTGATCCATGCGTGCCCGAGAAATGGATGGGGGCACGTTTAAGTAACAAAATGGCCGCCAGTCGGCCATCTTGGATCTGATCTCGAAAAAAATGGCATGCTTATGTAACCGATCATTCATTATCTGTTTGCCAAATTTGAACAAGATCGGTAAATGCATGTCCGAGAAATGTTTGAGGACGTGTTCCACATCGGGTTTTTTTTTACAACTAAAATGGCTGCCAGTGGGCCATCTTTGATCACATCATGAAACAAAATGATGTGAATATGTAAACAGTCATGTATTGTCTTTTTGCCAAGTATGAACAAAATCGGTCCATACATCTCTGAGATATGGTTGCGGACAGACAGACCAAATGCCCCTGTTTGGGACTATGTCCAACGGGGGGGCTAAAATGATGCAGAATTGTTGCATGGAAAAGCAGGTGGAAATCCCAATGTGATTGCTGGGAAAAGTGTTGTTTGTTATGAGGCAGGCTTTCCACTTGTTTATGGCTTGGCAGTCACATTTCTGTCTTTTATGGTGTACATTATGGTCTTTTATCGTGTATCCTAAGACTGTATTGATATTTCCATTTACCCACAGCTGCAAGCGGTATTTGGGTTGCTGTATTTTGTGAAGCTAACGCATTTGTAGATGTCTTTTATCAGTATATTGCAAAGACTGTAGATTATGCATGTTCTGGGACTGAACATCATGGACATAATTGACAGTAGTCCAAGTTGGTACATGCCGTTGTCGATCTGAGCATCTTCATACCTGCAATACAACGCGTTGTTAATGATTTGCAGAATGTAATCAGGTGCACTAGCTGAACTGGTGCATTTCGTGTGAAGCGACAGTTTTGCAGCAGAGCCCGTCTTGAAACTTGAACCAAGGTGTTGAAATATGCATGATCAAAGAGGCCATCTTACTATAATTCACCAAATGTCCGTCCGTCTGTCTGTCTGTCCGTTTGAAGGTACCATAAAAACTGCTGAACCGATCGCAACGATATTTTGGGTGGATAATCCTGGGATCTCCAGGAGTAAAATAGGCTATTTAGTTGTCCCAATTTCAGCTTTAGTCTCCAGCGTTCTCAAGTTTGGACTCCCACATAACATTCGCGTTCGCATAACGTTCATTGTGACGATGTTTTCATTGTGACGATGTTGTTTTCCCGGGTGCCGCACAAACGGCTGCACCGATCGCTGCACGGCTGCACCGATCAAACTCGGTGACCTCGGACAACGGCCTTTTATAAGGACACGGGTTGAATCCCTGCTTGAGAGAATTCTAACCCATTTCAACTGAAGGAAACACGTATCGGGAGTACATACGACATAGCGATTGTGAACCCAATTATCGATCACGATTCACGATCACCATCATCACGATCATAGTGTATTGATCACTGTGGGACATTTGGTGAATTATAGTAAGATACTGTTTAGATTTTGATGATTTGTGTGTGCTATGATTTAACGGATGTTTATATAAATCGTTTAAAATAAAAAAGCCTTCAATTTCTGATATTTTACCTTTTCATTTGGGCCTCCCAATTGAAGCCCCGCCTATTGGGCGGGTACCGTGGCTAGTGAAGAAAATCCCAAGGAGGAATGAAAGTGATTGAAAAAAATTGAAGGCATCTTCATGACCAAATTATTCTGACAACCTGGGTGGGTACAGGAGCAAAAGACCAATCAAATGAGAAAATTGCTGGTTCGCCACAAAGTTTCCATCAGGAGAGCTGGAGCTTGAGTGCATCTTAACCTGAAGATGTTAATTGATTGGCGTTGCTCAATCTGAAAATGAGGGATTTATACCTCGTCATACTTTCAATGGGTACGACTGCCTACTCACTTGCGTACAAGGAATGAGCAAGTACAGTGATGTGATTGTGAACTGTGCGATGAGATGAGGTCCCAGTGGGTCACTTTTGGGAAGTATAACTGTTTTGGGAGGAATCGGATGTCGCGAAGAGGTGCCTGGCATCACACTCGACAACCAATATGAAAAGAGAAGACTTCCCCAAACAGCAAGGATGGTGGCGAGGCAGTTTAGCACGTGTGCTAAGCAGTGTGTAACAACTCACCGGCCCATGAGATAAGTAGAGCAATATTGATGTTCAAGCCAAGATGGGTAGATGGTTGGGAAGAAGTTTCTCTCCGTGATATTGATGCATTCAGCGGCTTTAAAATTGCATTAACAGAATGAATATCAGCAATTCCTTTGCTAACAATGCATCCTCATAGCATTTGACTCAGAAAATACTTTTGAGTTAAATTTGTTTTGATTCTCTTTTTTTAAATTATTATCAAAGCACCAGAAAAACGAGAAGAGCACTCGGTAAAACACGTACCTCCGCCAGGCTGAACAGTTTACGTTTTCTATCCGCTGAGAGGCTGGATCTGTATTCGGTCCTGTACCAAAAGCTCATTGGCTTGTTCTTGTCACTTACCCAACTCATCCACCAAGTTTTGTCATAATTCTTTCACAACTTTTTGTGATATCATGCTACATATCGTTTTTGGCCCTATCACTCAATGGTGAAGAATCACTTTAAAAAAAAACTTTAAAAAACCCTTTGATCCAGATTCAGATTCGAATATTCACGAAAATAGCATCGATTCGTCCTTGTCACACACTCAACCTGCCCACCATGTTTTGTCTGAATCCATCAACAACTTTTTGAGATATCTCGATTTTTATAGTTTTTTTCCCCTATCTCTCAATGGTGGAGAATCACTTTAAAATTCCCAGATCCAGATCCGGTTATTCGCAAAAATGTAATCATTTTGTCTTTCACATATCCAACCTCTCCACCAATTTTTGTCCAAATCCGTCCACAATTTTTTGAGATATCCTGTTCACAGACAAATAGTCTGTTCACAGTGGATATCCTGTTCACAGTGGAACATGTCTTTCAATCCTGACAAATCGCACACTCTTACTGTCTCTCTGAAAAGACCGACTGGACAACCCTCCCATCTACCTCTCAACCATCCTCTCCAAGAAGTTCTGTCACTCAAGCTTTTGGGTCTCACTATCTGCCTTGATCTTTCCTGGGAAAAGCAGATTTCCAAGCTGGCCTCCACATCCAGTTGCCGACTGGGCATCTTCCGTCGTGCGAAGTCCTTCCTTGGCACACCTGAGCTCCTCACCATATACAAGGCTTTCATCTGCAGCTCAATGGAATACTGTTCTCCCCTCTGGGCTGGTGCTCTCGCCTCACACCTAGCTCGTCTTCACGCTGTTGAAACCAAAGCTTTCAGAATCATTGGAATCTCCTGCGATGTAGCTAACTCCGAGGGCCTTTCACTCACTCACCGCAGGCAGGTTGGTGGTCTTTCTGTCTTCTACCGACTCCGTTCCGGCCTAGCTCCCCCAGCCCTGTCTGTGCTCTGTCTCCCAAATATTCCTACAGGTCGCACAATAACTGCCAGCAACCCTCTTCTCGTTAAACTGCCAAAATCAAGACTCTCCATTCACCTTCACTCTTTCATTCCTCTTTTCTCCCACCTCTGGAACAAACTCCCTCACTCTCTTCAATCCCACTCCCCCCTCAAGGTCTTTAAAACAGCTGTTCACCACCATCTCTTATCTTATCTTCCTCCATGCAAAACCTTGATCTTTTCCACCCCCGTTAATTCACCCCAGATCCACTTTTTTGAAATACCAACTTCTTTCCTCGAAGTCCTAGCAGTGTCCATGTGTTGTTTTTTTACCAATCCCACCTCCCCCACCCCCTTCCCATGCCTCCTCTCCCCAAGCCCTCTCCCTCCCACAGATCTCCCGATGTCCCTGTTCTCTACTGTTGTACTTGTGTGCTTCCCTCTCTATCCCCATCTTGCCTCCCGCTCCCTTTATCTGATGTTTTTTGTGTCAGTTTGTTTTTATGTGATTAATGTTAGCTCTTACATGAGCCTTGATCTTGTATACAAACCCCCCCACCCCCCCAAAAAAAACCACAGACAGACAAACAGACAGACAGACAGACACAGTGGTGAAAACAAAATCTCCATCCACATTCGGTGTCGGAAGAAACTATTCCACAATTCCAGCCATGTAAGACATCTTTTGAATCAGCAGAGATGAATTGCAGAATTACATTGCAGGATTGTAGTTGGTTTTCAATTTTAACCAGTTCTCATTCTAGGGCTGGCAGAATAGACAAGAGGTATGTACACTCGCCTCTGCGCTGTCTTGCCTGGGTTCAAATCTCGGCCCAGCTATAAACTGCCATCCTGGTTTTTCGTAGGCCGGGTGAGCCATCAATGTGTGTGCCATCCATGGGATGGTCGTTAAAGTGGGTGTCCTGTCTGCCAGCATTCGTTGGTGGGCGTTAAAGATCCCACGATGTCCTTCACGAAGTGTAGGCAAGCTATCTCGCCAGCACCATGGACAAATTCCAAATTCCTGCCCAAAGTAGTCTGCTGTCAGACCTGGCCAGCCGGTTCATGAAGACCCGGGCCAAGCTTTCCACGGCCAGCCCGACCAGAAAGGTGGGATAATGATGGCTGTTAAAGAACATCATTTTCTTGTTTAAAAAAAAAATGCATAGAAATTTAGATCGACGAGCAAGCCATTTGAACCATTTATACCTGTGGTAAATTTGCTGCACTCAGCACTCGCTAATTACAGGTAATGCTAATAATATAGTTACCCCCACCCGAAGCAGGTTATTTCGATAATAAGGCACTGGCATACACCGGCCCATCTCTCAATTTGCGACAATAAGAGCACACATGCTACTTGGCTAGGCCTATTCAAGGATAGTTTGGTAGCCAAGAGGATAAGGCCTAGATGTTCAGGTTGGTTTTTAAAATTGCACTCAAAATCTCTCTCGCTCTCTCTCTGTTGCTCTCTCTGTTGCTCTCTCTGTTGCTCTCTCTGTCGCTCTCTCTGTCGCTCTCTCTGTCTCTCTCTCTATCGCGCTCTATCGCGCTCCATCACTCTCTCGCTCTCTATCGCTCTCTATCGCACTCTATCACGCTCTATCGCTCTCGCTCTCTCTCTCGCTCTCGCTCTCTCTCTCTCGCTCTCTCTCGCTCTCTCTCGCTCTCTCTCTCGCTCTCTCTCGCGCTCTCTCGCTCTCTCTCTCGCTCTCGCTCTCTCTCGCTCTCGCTCTCGCTCTCTCTCTCGCACTCTCTCGCTCTCTCTCGCTCTCTTTCACTCTCTTTCACTCTCTTTCACTCTCTTTCACTCTCCATCACTCTCTCACGCTCTCACTCTCTATCTTTTTCTGGGAATGAAACTTTGGCCATATGTATAAATACCCAACTGAGCTATAACGGACCATCATTTGACTGAGAGACATTTTAGAAGCAAGCACATGCAAGGATTATTGAATATATAAATGCGACTGGAAATTTATTTCAGCTGCTTTCGGTTGATGCATCGTGTGCCATTAGAATTGTGTGTTTTTTGTTTAAACCACATGAGTATTTTCTTGGCCTGAGCACATATTTGTTCATCTTGCACATGTGCATGGTCGGTGTTCCTTGCATAGCTTGCCCTTATTGCGGGGCTCAAAGTAACGATTTTGCTGCACCATCAATGGTAAAAACCAAAAATGATATCGAAACGAGAATATCGGTTAAAAACTCACGTTGCATGCTTACTCACATTATCTTTCGATTGAATTTTACAACTCGAAGATAAAGTTAAGTTGTTTGTTGAGCACAGATGTTATTCCTCAAGTTGCTCTTCTCCCTGTTAAGTTCTTCCTCAAAAGTTTGCAAAAGCCCTTCATCACCTTTTCTTCCATCAATCATTTCTTTCTTCTTCCAATTATTATTACTAGCAACGGTACCCGCCCTGTGGGTGGGGCTTCAATTGGGAGGCCCAAATGAAAAGGCAAAATATCAGAAATTGAAGGCTTTTTATTTTTTATTTTAAACGATTCATATAAACAGCCGTTGAATCATATCACACGCAAATCATCAAAATCTAAACGGTACATGGCGCCCATTTTGAAAAAATATTGAATTCTGCAAAACGGAAGCGGCCGCTGCACGTCTTTCTCAGTCGCACGTTTGTGTGAAGAGTGCGCGCCGAATCTGTAACGAAGCGGCCGCTACACCTGTTTCTGAGTCGCTTTGCACACGCTGTCATGTTACTTCGGAGCCGCACGTTTATATAGGAAGAGTTCGTCAGGAGTCGATCTACTCTCTCCTGGTACGTAGAATAAACTATTTGTAGAATTTCAACAAAAGCCACATCACTGTTCATATCGGTAAATATTATTCCATCGTGTTTGGAAAAACTGGAAAATTGGAAAATTGGAAAAATTAGAAAAACAATATAGCCTATTTTACTCCCAGGGGTCCCAGGAATACCCACCCAAAATATCGTTGCGATCGGTTGAGCCGTTTTTGCGGTACCTTCGAACGACGGACGGACATTTGGTGAATTATGGTAAGATATTATTATTTTTTGTTGAATTTAATTTTCATGCGTCCACCCCTGAAGGTAGCTGGAGGCATTATGTTTCGGGTTGTCCGTCCATCTGTCCATACGTACATCCATCCGTATGGGCTAAACCTTGTTTTTCTCAGCAACCACCTGTCCGATTGAGACAAAACTTTGAGGGTAGGATTGACACCCATGTAGAATGTTTTTTTGATAATTGTGATGTCATCGGTCACGTGGTATGACAGCCATCTTTGATTAAACTCTAAGAATTAAATAATTATTTCTCAGACATCACTTGGTGGAAAAATTTGAAACTTTGCACATTGTTTAGTCCTCCCAATGGAGAACAAAAGCATGATACTGATATCATAGTCCATGGGCCAGACCAGATATCGGTACCACCCGAGGTGGCAAAAGTTCCATGGTGCCAATTTATTTGTTACACCCATATAAGTAAAATAATATGTGATAGCAATTCCAAATGGGTAGCTTTTTCATTTTTCTTGCAGGAAAGCTGTTTTTGCATTAATCGCGATACCGCAACTCCGCGCTGTTGTTACTAGTATCATCTTCCAAATCATTTTTTTAGCTGAATAGACAATGTAACATGCTTAAATATCTTAGCAAATGGATGTTTGTAATAAAGACATGTATGTTATACTATATAATACATATTCTTGTATTTATTCATGTGTGGAAACTAACTTTTTCTTCAGTTTTAGTGTCTTAGTTAAGAACAAAATATATGTTGGATGCTGGCAGTGTCCAGTTTTCTTCCGTATTCCGTATACTTGGCCACTGGTGGATACTTCCTGGTAGGTGAGGCAAGAACAAGAGGCTCTGCAATAATTATGTCTATTTAGTTAAGCAGAAAATATATGACAGATATGTAAAGTGCTGATTTCCCCTCATCAGTGGTGATATACATTTGCAGCCTGGTTAGAATAAGTCCAGTCATGAATGCTTGATTTGCTTTCAGATATCAGTCCACTGGTTTCACCAGTCTAATTAAGTGTAATTAAATATAATTAAGGACTGGCAGACTACTAATTTGTGCAACATAGTAATGTGGATTGATAATTCTATGTTGCAGGTGAAAACTGACTGAACATGGCCTCTGACGGAGCAAGCAGCCTGCCACTAAAGCGGCCACGAGTGGAGTGCATCATCCACTGTTCCAATGACAATACAGACAAGCTGGTTTCACTACAAGACATTGACTCATGGAGAACATTGCTGAGGGCAGCCCAGATCAGAAAACATGCAGCAATTTTGAAACTAGCTACGAACCTTCCTGATGGACAGATTCCAACAATCCAGTACCACAGAAAATGTCGCAGTCTCTTCACCATGAAAAGACATCTTGATGGCATCCTCAAATGTGCCAGTGCCAGTGAACCTGCTCAAGACACAGGATCACAGAGAGCAGCTAGACAATGTGCAAGCACATCAAGGACTTATGAGGCAGAGTGCATTTTCTGCCAGAAAGACACCAAGTATGCTAAAGGACAGAAGACGAGAGAAATCCTCATACAATGTCGAGAACTGCGAGCTGACGCCACAATCAGGAATGTAGCCATGGAGAAAATGGACAGCAGAGACCTGGTAGCTGCAGAAGGTCACTATCATAGGTCGTGCTATCGGTTCTATACCAAAAGAGAGGTTCGCAGTGGACAGGATGCAAGCCAAGATGATGATGCTGAAGCTCAGTATGGCGCTGCTGTGGATCAGGCCTACAATGAGCTGTTCCTGTTCATCAGAAGGGAGCTTTTTGGCAATCCTCAAGTGATGACAATGACTGATCTCTCTTCTAGACTGGTGGCTTCAATGAACTCTCTTGGTATTGCCCATGTAAGGGAATCAACCAAGAAACACATACGACGGAAACTGGAAAGCGAGTTTGCAGACTCCCTGCACATCTTCTCTGAGGGAAAAGGGAAACTCCTCCTGTTTCCAGACAACCTGTCCATATACGAACTTGCCAAACAATACCAATCGCTACAAGCAGAGCTGCATACTCAGAAAGGCCTCCATGCTGAAGATGTGGTCTCCAAAGCAGCCCTGAAAATGAGAGCCGACATCAAGAACCAAGATGCCCCTCAAGCCTGGCCACCGGAAGTCAAACCAGAAGCAGAGGACACTACCATTCCAGAGTCGGTCATGGTCTTCCTGTGCTATCTACTTACAGGTTCCAATGACCCTGATCATGCATCTCAAAGAGTCCAGCGGCTTCTGTGTTCACTCGGCTATGACATGGTATATGCTGTAACACGTGGACTGATAAAGCCCCCGAAGCACATCGTTCTGCCATTCGCTATCAAGCCACTGACCGGGAATGTAGAGTTGATACACATCCTCAACCAACTCGGCCATAGTGTGTCCTATTCTCAGATGGAAGAGATCGACACTGCTCTGTGTCTCCAAAAGCTCTCGCTATCAGGGAGTGATGTTGCCCTCCCAGGTAACATCCATCCTGGCATATTCACAACCTTAGCCTGGGATAATATCGACCGTCTGGAAGAGACCACCAGTGGAGAAGGAACATCTCACAGAGTGAATGGGATTGCCGTACAAGCAAAGCCAATCACCCCAGTGTCCACCAGAACCATGCTGACTGTAGGAAAAACAAAGCAGAGAAGTATTGATGCACCACCACCAATGCTACCAGCATACAACGCTGGACAACGAGTGGGACCACCACAGAGCAAAAGTGCAGATGCTGACACTGCAGCTGAGACTCAGCTCGCCAAAGAGAAGAATCTTGTCTGGGTCATGGCACGCATGTCGCAACAAGAAGAGCAATCAATCAGCAGCTGGACAGGCTTCAACATCCGGACTCGAGATGACGTGACAGTCATTCCAGACAATGTAGGCTACCTGCCTACCATTAATGCTCCAGCGACACAAATGTCGACTGTCAATGAAGTGCTAAACCAGTCACTGAACATCATGCACTCCTTGGACCTGACAAAGATTGTCTGTGTCTTTGACCAGGCACTGTATGCAAAGGCTGTGGAGATTATATGGAAACACCCTGACAAGTTCCAAAACACCATCATCACCAGGCTCGGAGTATTCCACACCATCTGCACACTGATGGGAATAATAGGGAAGCGATTTCAAGATGCTGGATTGCGAGATCTCTGCATCGAGTCTGGTGTGATCGCAGAAGGTTCCATTAATGGTGTCATGGATGGCCGCAAGTACAACAGGGCAGTCCACCTACACAAGAATGTCTATGAGGCACTCACTCGACTGGCCTGGAAGGGTTTCCTCTCGTGGCTGGAAGCCACTCACGCCAACGATGTGGTCCACATGGATGAGACACTGAGGATCATTGACAGCCTCTGCAAAGATATCTCACAGGCATCCCTGAAGCAGGTCCTCGGTGACCGCTCATGCGCACGCATCATGGAACTGTTTGGAATATACCTCGAGTTCCTCAGAGGTGGAAACGGCAGCCTCTCAGCATTCTGGATGTCATATCTGGACATTGTCGAGATCTTGCTGGGTCTCATTCGAGCATCAAGAGAGGGAGACTGGGTGCTACACCTGGCATCAATTCGTGCAATGATCCCATGGTGCTTCGCATATGACAGGCTGAATTATGCACGCTACCTCCCATACTACTATGCCCAGATGTCCCAGCTGCCCACCACACACCCAGACGTGTATGCTGAGTTCATGCGAGGGGGATTCTCAGTTCAACTCGGTCCCAACAACCCCTTCGGAAGAATCCCTGTCGACCAAACGACCGAAGAGACAGTTAACAAAGACACCCAGACGGCAGGAGGGACAAAGGGGTTCAGCTTGAAACCAGGGGCTGTGAGCAAGTACTACCTGACAGCTGAGTACAGGACCATGTATCTGAGAGCACTGAGGGACATGATAGGTCAGGGCAGTTCCAAACTGTCTCATCCAGATATACATGCTCCAAGGATCAGGAAAGACGAAACTGCTGTCAAGTCCCTCATAGATCTCATGGAAAACAACTGGCTGAATCCAATGTTCCCTGACAACACTGACCTGATTGGTCTGTCCACTGGCACCATGGCTCCACCCGACGTGGCCAGGGACCTTCTGAAGGCGCTTGAAATAGGAGAAGAAGCGTACCAGACATTCAAGAAGACAAGGTTAGATGAGGATCAACCATCTGTCAAATTCCACGACAAGATGTCCAAGCAAAGCCTGAAGACATTCGCCAATGTCACCACAAAGACATCCCGTGGAAAGAAAGCACAAGATGTTGTTCTGAAGGCAGATCGAAAACTGTTCAGCCATATGATCCTTGTCGCTGAGAGCAGAAAGGTGAACATGAAGGATGTCCTGGCCCACCCACTAGGTCCGTTACCGTGGGCACTGGCAAATGCTGATGGATCCCTACGAAAGACGAACAAGGCCGCAGTTGCCAGGGAGCTTGAGAAGAATGTATCTCCTGCAGACACTATCCCAACACCTTCGACGTGCATCATTGATGGGATGAGTCTGGTGCAAAAGATTAATGGAAACAACAAAACCTTTGCACAGCTAGCAGAGGTGGCCTTGTCTAGGGTCCTGCATGAGTGTGGACAGAGTCAGAGGGTTGACGTGGTATTTGATGTTTACCGCCAGCCTTCGATCAAAGATGCTGAAAGGCTCAACCGTGGTGCAAGCACAGCCCTTCAGTACAAGAGCCTTGCAGGGGGGCACAACATCCAGCAATGGAGAAAGTTCCTGTGTAGCGCCTGCAACAAGACCAGCCTCATCAAGTTCCTGGTGGAGCAGTGGAAACTCCCAAGGTTCCAAGAGATGCTGCATGACAAGGAACTGTATGTGACTTGTGAGGAAACATGCTACAAGATAACAGAAAATGAATGGGTGGAAGTGTCAGAGCTGCAGTCGACACAAGAAGAAGCGGATACCCGTCTGCTCCTGCATGCATTGCATGCTGCAAATGCTGGCTCAAAGGCAGTCGTAGTCACAGCTGAGGACACTGATGTCATGGTGCTCTGTGTAGCCTTCCAGAAGGAGATCCCCTGCCCCCTCTACCAGAAATGTGGCACACAGAACCGCACACGGTTTGTCGACATCAGCAAACTGGCAACCTCAATTGGAGACAGCATGTGTGACAGCCTGGTTGGGCTACACGCCTTTACAGGGTGTGACACTGTGAGCGCATTCGCTGGCCGTGGGAAGCTGATAGCACTGAAGCTGGTGAGGAACGACAGTAACTACCAGGAGACGTTTAGACAGCTTGGTCAGTCATGGGATGTCAACCCAGAACTATTTGAGAAGGTACAGCAGTTCATCTGTCGCATGTATAGTGCAGCTGCTAGGACTGGTGAGGTCAACGAACTGCGCTACCAGCTCTTCTGCGCAAAGAGGGGAGGAGTCGAGTCCAGCCAGTTGCCACCATGTAGAGACTGTCTCTTCATGCACGTCCTACGAGCCAACTACCAGGCAGCAATATGGAAGTGCTGTCTGCAGGCTCGCCCAGCGGTGCCAAACCCTACCGAGCATGGATGGACAGTGGATGAAGATGGCAAGCTCGCCATCCACTGGATGCGTTCACCACCAGCACCAGATGTGGTCTTGGAACTCTTAGCTTGCAAGTGTGTGCGTTCCTGCAAATTGCCAAAATGCACATGCCTGACCAATGGACTGTCATGCACAGACATGTGCAAGCTACAAACCTGCAGTAACCAGAAACAACAGGAAGATGAAGAATCCTTCGAACTCGGAGACTCCGATGAAGACGAGCAGTTCGATGACTGACTATGATATCGCTAGTTTGGTACATTGACATACTAAGTATTATTCTGAAGAGCACAGGACGTGCTTTCCCTGGAAACACCCTCAAAATACATGTAGACATGTAGACATTTTGATAATGTGTTGTGTCATTTCATCTTTATGTGAAGCACTACCTGACCATACCGGGTACATAGCCTACAGTCTGTTAGTTCTGTTAGTATGTGATTTCCAACCATTTTGTATAACATTTGAGTACTAGTACTGTTTATAGCTATTGTGGCATACATGTACTTGAGATGGGCTCAGCAGATGAGCTCAGTACAGCCTCTGGACTTTCTTTCCCTTGATTCAGAAAACCGTTTGATTAATATGTGTTGTGACCTTTTCATGTTGTGACATGTTTATGTGACAATTTCCATAACAATCACGTACGTGTATTATAGTTGCTGTTGTATTCCAAAATTACACTATGTGAAGATTGTATGTTTAAAATAAGACATAAAGCGATAATTTTGGGATCTACGTTGTCTCAGTACTTTCTGATTAATATGCCCAATTAGTCCATGGGCCCGTACCCAAAATTTCACACATGGACTAAATCAATCCGAACCGTCGAACGCCTTTTCACAGGGTGCGGGTATAAAATAGCTGATAACTACCACTAAGCTACCAGTCCAGAATTGCTATCACATCAGCATGTATCCCACATACATGCACCTTTCCAAAAATCATTACTAGAACTTGCCACCTCGGGTGGTACCAATTAGTGAAATTTCGGGTCCGGGCCCATGGACTATCATCAGTGAAGTGGTACACCAGCCATAAATGTTTTAATCGAATTAAAAAAAAACACCTTTAGAGGCCATTTTTCCCCGCAAAGCGGGGGTTGGCCTTTTTCGGGAACCGTGGTTGTTGTCGTTTTTCGGTCCCCTATTTGAAGCAATGTTTTACGGCCGGATGCCCTTCCTGACGCCAACCCTTTTTGCCGCCTTTAACGACAAACAGGGAATTACCAGTGAACTGGTACTCAATTAGCCGACCTCGGAAGGATGACAGGCTGAGTCAACCCCCCTGGCGTTAATTCAGCGATCGACCGGGATTCGAACCCAGGATCCTTGGATCCTAAGCCGGCACCCTAGCCGCTAGCCCAACACCAGGGATCGAATGCCTTATCATAAAAATCTGAAATGGCATGCACATGATCTATGACCCATTTGTATTGAAATATTAAATTTATGACATCATTGGTCACATGGTTTGGCAGCTATATTGGATTGAAGGAAAATATTAAATAATTGTATTTCTGAAACCACTTACCCTATCGATTGAAATTTTACAAATGTCATCTAACACCATTGCTGAATATAATTTGAAAATGATGACGTTGTAGGTCATGTGATTTGGCAGCCATCTTGGATGGAAAAATGAACCTTATCCAATCAATACGACTCTTCACCAACGTGATCCCCTACCCATACCCATACCTATGCAGAGTGTACATTTTTGATGTCATGTGTCATGTGGTTTGGCAGCCATATTAGCTTGAAAGCCATTATTTTTAAAAAATCCCTTCTCCAAAACCGCTTCACCAATCGATGTGAAACCTGTCCTGTGGTAAAAATGTGATACTTCAAAACAGCTGAAGGAATTTAAACCAAACTTGTTTATTTTTAGGACAGTGAATGAGGGCATCTACCCATTGTCACCGGCGGGGACTACGTGGAGGCATATTGGCGACACAGTCGCATTGCTCTAGTTACTTTATTATTTGATGTTTACTGAAGGGAACAAGTCTGTGTGACATGACATCCTCCCTGCAAAACCCAAGCATATTGCAACAGAGGACACAGCTATGTTATATTGGCTTCCAAGGCCAATTGCAGGTGTAAAGGAGATAACCTGATGCTCAAAGTTGTAGAGTGGGGGATTCAAATAGCTGTGGGTTATTTGTTCATGCTTGAGAGAGTGTGATTAATATGGCAGATTAATAATGCATCCCAGGCTGACAAACTCGGACGGATAATGGTCTCAGTCATTTTGATCTTTGGACGAAACATCGTCATTACCAAATCTATTGGCAAATGCTTGGTCATATCAACTGTATTGGAATAACATGAAAGATGCAAAAAACCACATCAGTGTCAGAGGCACTGCTGGACCTGACATGCTGCTCCGTGATGCGAGCCAGGTTGCCCAATCGAGGTATTTCCAGCTGAGGCCTGCCATCGTTGCCTTAGCCAGTGGTTTTTCTCTGGCAAATGCTTTTTTTTTTTTTTTTTCTTTTTTTTTTTGTGTACTGAATCGAGGCTCGTGAAAGAGCTAACATTTATTTCACAAACAAATTAACCAGACAAACAAAATATACAAAAAGAGGGAGCGGAAGACAAGATGGGGAGAGAAGGGGAAGCACACAAACATAACATTTGAGAGCAGGGAGAAGTGTGGGAGGGAGAGGGCTTGGGGGCAGGAGGCGTGGGAAGGGAGGGGGGGGGGGGTGGGGTGGGAGAAGTATAAAACACAAGGGGACCGAAATTAGCGGGGGTAGAAAAGATCAAGGTTTTGGATGGGGGAGGATAAGAGATGGTGGTGAACAGCTGTTTTAAAGACCTGGAGGGTGGAGTGGGATTGAAGAGAGTGAGGGAGTTTGTTCCAGAGGCGGGAGAAAAGAGGAATGAAGGAGTGAAGGTGAGCAGAAAGTCTTGATTTTGGCAGTTTAACCATAAGAGGGTTGCAGGCAGATCTTGTGCGACCTGTAGGAATATTTGGGGGACAGAGCCCAGAGAGGGCTGGGGGGGCAAGGCCAGAGAGGAGTCGGTAGAAGACGGAAAGACCACCAACCTGCCTGCGGTGAGTGAGTGAAAGGCCCTTGGAGTTAGCTTCATCGCGGGAGATGATTTGCAATTCTTCCGCAATCCCTCCTGTGTACGCAAATGTATTTCGGCCTTTGCTCACTTCATCAGCTGCTGTGTTAGTTTGTGCATTACCAACACGGGTATTGTCACGTGACAATTGTCTCCTAGCAACGTATCTTCATCCCACCCGTGTTAGGGGTAGAAGTGAAAGCAAATTTGCCGAGAGTGCAGATTAAAGTGAATTAAAAAACTGATAACTAAAATATTTGATTGTTGTGAAGTTGTTCGCTTTATATTTTTATATGCAGAAGGAGAAATGGAAGCACCGTGAAGCTGTGAGGTAATTTGATGAGACGGCGACGTGCTTGTGACGTGCCACTTTGTTCACAGTCAGTTGTAGATCGACAAAAGCCAGAAATATCTCCCACTGAGGAACTTTATTAGAAAATTTAATAAAGCTAAATTTGCTGCCTATTGTTGCATCGTACCTTTTCTCCAGACAAAGTTGTCAAGGTATTTAATCATCAAATGTTATAGTGCTCAGATTTTGAAATTTTCGTTTTGCTTCACTAAAGCTTGCACATGTAGAGTTTCTATTTGTCGAACTATCTTTATTTACTATTTTATTTTGGCACACTTTTATTCGTCCTGTTGCACTTCCCAGTCTTCGTCATCAGTTTTCCCTATTTCATCCTCAATCTCTCCCTCCATCTCTGTGTCCCTCTCTGTGTGTCTGTCTGTCGCTGTCCCTCTTTCTCTCTCTCTCCCTCTCCCTGTCCCTCTCTGTCCCTCTCTCAATCTCTCCGTCCATCTCTCTGTCCCTCTCTGTCTCTGCCTCTCTCTCTCTCTCTCTCTCTCTCTCTCTCTCTCTCTCTCTGTCTCTCTCTCTGTCTCTCTCTCTGTCTCTCTCTCTGTCTCTCTCTCTGTCTCTCTCTCTGTCTCTCTCTCTCTGTCTCTCTCTCTGTGTCTCTCTCTCTCTCTGTCTCTCTCTCTGTCTCTCTCTCTGTCTCTCTCTCTCTGTGTCTCTCTCTGTCTCTCTCTGTCTCTCTCTCTGTCTCTCTCTCTGTCTCTCTCTCTGTCTCTCTCTCTGTCTCTCTCTCTGTCTCTCTCTCTGTCTCTCTCTCTGTCTCTCTCTCTGTCTCTGTCTCTGTCTCTGTCTCTCTCTCTCTCTCTCCCTCTCTGTCCCTCTCTGTCCCTCTCTCCCTCCATCCCTCTCTGTGTGTGTCTCTCTCTCTCTCTCTCTCTCTCTCTCCCTCCCTCTCGCTCGCTCGCTCTCTCGCTCTCTCTCTCTCTTTCTCTCGCTCTCTGTCTCTCTCTCTCTCTCTCTCTCTCTCTCTTTCGCTCTCTCTCTCTTCTCTCTCTCTCTCTCTCTCTCTCTTTCTCTCTTTCTCTCTCTCTCTCTCTCTCTCTCTCTCTCTCTCTCTCGCTCTCTCGCTCTCTCGCTCTCTCGCTCTCTCTCTCTCTGTCCCTCTCTCTCTCCCCCTCTCTCTCTCTCCTTCGCCCTCCCCTCTATGTCCCTCTCTCCCTCTCTGTTCCTCTCGTGTGTCTGTCTGTCTCTCTCTCTCTCTCTGTCCCTCTCTGTCCCTCTCCCCCCTCTCTCTCCCTCTCTCTGTCCCTCTCTGTGTGTCTCTCTGTCTACCTCTCCCTCTTCCTCCCCTCTCTGTCCCTCTCTCTCCCTCTCACTCTCCCTCCATCTCTCTGTCCCTCTCTGTGTGTCTGTCTCCTTCTCTCTCTCTCTCTCTCTCTCTCTCTCTCTCGCCTCCTCTCTCTCTGTCCCTCTCCCTCTCTCTCTCCCTCTCTCTCCCCCTCTCCTCTCTCTCTCTGTCCCTCTCCCCCTCTCTCTCTCTCTCTCTGTCCCTCTCCCCCTCTCTGTCCCTCTATGTGTGTCTCTCCCTCTCCCTCTCTCGCTCTCTCTCTCAATTTTTCTTTTAATTATATCCCAGCTGTACTCCCACCCTTGATTTTCTTTCATTCTGATTGACTTTGTGCTCTTGCTCTTCCTCTCCCTTACCTTGTTTTTTTTCATATCGGCCCCTTTTTATTTTAAATACAAGATCGCTTGTACAAATAATTTCAATGCAGTAGGAGTCCATTAACCCTAATCAGGCTGGGTTATTTGGACCTCAAAGCAGGGGGTGGGTGTGTGGAGTGGAGAGGTTGAACATGTCTGTGAAGTTTAATCATCATACACTCGAGACACACACACATACATACATATACACACTCACAAGACAATATTGAATGCCAAATTTGGTTGTATGAACGAAATAGTGTTCCATTTGTCACATGTTACAAATGGTGAGATACGCACCACATTTTTAGTGAAAAGGGAATTTTTTATGATTTTGACTTTGACCTAATGTGATCTTGACTTGATGACCATGAAAATAAACACTGCGACATGTAGAGGATCATTCGATTGATATAGAGAAAGTGTGAGTGTGACAAACTGAAGTATATTGAATGTAGCACATAATTACATATGGAAAGATGTGTGCTTGGTAAAGTGAATGGGAAAATCCCAGGTGTATGGCACGTAGCGCCAAAGAAATTACGCACTGCTTTGGCTTTAATGGCAACTTTGACTTGACTTGACTTTGATGGCAACTGTAGGTCCGATTTTTATAAAATTAGTATCAAAACGTCTGCAACACTTGAACAGAAAAATTCCTAAAAGCTTAGCAAGAGAAAAAGAAAACTTCTGCGAAAATATGGTGAAAAAAGCGGAGGGGGGGGGGGATCTGCCCTCCCCCCAGCCTGATTAGGGTTATGGCCATCAAGCCTGCATAATGGTTGCCAACCTATGGTTGTTTGTCCATGCTCTATCTTTTTTATTTTTAAATGCTGAGTGTCAAGCAAGGAAATGGAACACTATTTCTAAAGTCTTTTGTGTGACTCGGCCGGGGTCGAATTCGGGCAACCAACTTCCCAGACTCGGAGCAGACGCTCCAACCATTAAGCCTCCGAGAATATTTTTTGCTTTTATTCTCTCCAACTGTTTCTTTTCTTTTTTTTTCTTTTTTTTGCACTCTTCGCGAGTGCATTATCAACATCACACAGGCTGGGGCCAGATTGCTTTTTTTACTGGGACCTTCTTGCTGAGCCACTCCACAATGGGTCCATGAGGATCCCCAAATAATGGGGATCAGGCCAGATATGATTTAAGGCTACGAGCAGGCATGTAATCTCACAACTATGTGGTGCACAGCCTTAGAGCTGTCTTACATCTGGAATAAATACAACATTAAATTAAAAAAAAGTCTCATCCAAATCTGCGTTTGACGACTCTTCTCTTTAATGCCATTGAAATCCATGAGCCTCATGCATGGCATTCCCAACATATGTTTCCAAAAACGTTTTATTGTTACAGGTTGAATTTAAAATGGATTAAATTTAAACTTTTTGTCACTGATCTCGACATAATACACCATAATGACAAAGTGGAATTTGTGGGCAGAGATTATGTTTTCACTCCTGTCTGTCGGTCTGTCTGTGAACATGATATCTCAAAACGTTGTGGACGGATTCAGATGGAATTTGGTGGACAGGTTCGGTGTGTGCCAAGGATGGAATGATTAGATTTTGGTGAAGATTTGGATCCGATAATTTTCAAGTGATTCTTCACCATCTTGAGAGACAGGGCCAAAAGCGATACATAGCTTGCCTGATATCTCAAAAAGTTATGGACAGATTATCGACTAAAACAAAGTTGTTTTTAAAGCCATCCCTGCATGCCTTAAAACAAAAACAAAACGATAAAACAAAGCCATCCCTGCACGCAGTCAATAACATCAAAATAGTTATTGACTAAAACTTGGTGGATGAGTTGGGTAGGTCGGGTGACCATAACAAGCCGATTTAGATTATTGGTTCAGATCCAGATGCAGATGTGGCCCATCAGCGGGATACAAAATGTGAACTATTCAGCCTGGCGGAGGTTTGCACTCTACCGAGTGCCGATCTTTTTTAGTTGTTTTTTTTTGTAAAAAGATCTCGACTCATGGAGGAGCTAAATGATAGAGTGTAGCAGGTTCATAGACTGACAGAGGATCATAGGAAAAAAGGGAGACAAATAATTTGCAAATGAGTGGATGAGTCTTGATGGACTGGAGGGATGAACATGAAAAAGTAGATATCCGGAGTCTGTTCAATGGAATAGAGATGAAAGAATGGAGGTACGCATTCAGGTGATACTCGGGGATGATAACCAGGTATGGAATTCTGGAAGAATCACGTGTGTGACCTGGGTGGATTGAGGGAGTTGTGGGGCCAGAAGTGAAGCAATGTAAAACGGAGTCTGCAGTCCTAACCTACTTGTGTTGGGCAAGAAGCAGACCTTGAGACTCAGGATACTGCTCTGATAAGCCAGTGGCACGGAGATACGTCAATATCACACAGAGTTATTTCCGAGATGGCATTGAAGATGTTGAACATGCATGACTTGGGTGTTTATTTAACATACTACTTTGTTTCAAAATACAGGGACCTGTGTTTATTCTCAGGAATCTTTGTTTTCATTCAGTAAATGGATCAACAAAGAGGTTGTAAACTGGTTGCTTTGTGCAATGGGGTGTGAAGCCACAACACAGCAGATACATCACAGCAGCTCTGCAATCCTACCCACATGGGGCTCAGCCCCAGACACGAGCGATGATTCGGCTGATTCTCTCTGCACTGGATATTTCACACACTTTGTGCTTCTTTGTTCCAAGCTGTCTTAATGGTGGAAAAAGAAGCTTCTCCAGGCAAAAATGGCTTACACAAATTTAATAATCGTAATACAGAAACACTGTCAGCAGGAGGGCACGGATCCCGACAGGTTCGTGGAAGACTCACATAGAGGACAAATGTTATTTCTAATTTATTTAATTATGGTTACAACAGAGTATGATCGCTGGCAAAGGGGGGCGGGGGGGAATTGTAAATCAATTTTAATGGATGGGAAAGATAAATGTAAAATAACTAGGATAATGGAGGGAGGCCAGGGATAAGTTGGTGATGGCATGATCTGGCCTGGGTGTCATCGGGCATACAGCTTGCCAT
Source organism: Myxine glutinosa (assembly GCF_964187855.1). Taxonomy (NCBI): domain Eukaryota; kingdom Metazoa; phylum Chordata; class Myxini; order Myxiniformes; family Myxinidae; genus Myxine; species Myxine glutinosa. The sequence goes on along the minus strand of NC_136264.1, from coordinate 153,162,296 downwards.
CCCTGCACGCAGATATTCATGCAGGTTGATCAAGAGGGGCCCTGATAGGTCAGTCCTGGTGTGTTTTTCTTCCAGTGGTGTGCTTTTGGTGTCCTGGTGTGTGCCTGGTGTGCCTGGTTCCAGTGGTGTCCTGGTGTGCGTTTCTTTTCTTCCAGTGTTCCTCTCTTTCATCTCTTGGTCCTTTCTTGACTGTCTTCTCTCCTGCGCATGCTTTCAGTTATATATATTAACGTGTGAGGTGGAGTCAGCGGCACCGTCTGATACCGACTAATTCCCTGGGCTCAGAGCAACAAGTCCCAAATACTCCATGCTGGACGAATCTGCCCCAAGCAGATTGGTGGAGATGGAGAGTGGGGTTTGAATCTGGGTTGGGGGAGGAAGATGGGTTTTAATCATAAAAGGGAGAGGCAGAAGACTGGTTTACTTTGGCCTGTGCGACAACCATGTTGCATATGAACTATTGCCAGGAAGCCATACATGTATTCAATATGGCGGCTCATCCCACTGAGACGTGGTTGCCAGAACTACCAAGAACAGCAGCGTTCCTTCATTTCACATATAAATCGCTTGGAATTCCCCCCATTCCCAAGCACAAACAATTTACTGGTTTCTATACTGGCTTTCAGGTTTCCTGTGTTGTTGCAAGAGCTGGTTGCTGTGGAAGGAATTTTCTCCTCTGCTCTACCATAAGAGGCCAGTGCCCCTCATGATAGCATTCTCAGGCCAATTCTGTTTTGGTTATGTCCAATCAAATCTTTTTGTGACGAGGAAATGGATTGCAACACTTTGCATACCACTCCTTTGTGTAGGATACTTCCTCACCCCTCTACGAGGCAGGCAAAAGCAGCATCCCTCTTGGACAATCTTGAGAAAATAAGCAACTGGTTATCTACCCAGAAGATGTCTTCATGTAAGAAAGACTCATATTCTCACATTTTCTCTCCATATGAACCAGCTGAGAAATTCATCAATGTTCTTCTGTGGAAATTTCAGGAAGAAGTAGTCCGAGGGCCCCGAGGCCTCAATATGAGCTACAACATGTCGTGAGAAATCATATCTCCAAGCTGGCCTAAAAAAAATGAGCTAGTGCCTCAGAATTCTCTGCAGTATATTATTTGCAGTCTTCGACTTATGATTGTGTACAAGGCCTTCACTTGATGAGTTATGGTTTAAAGCTTTCCAGTGTGGACTGCTGCTGCTGCTTCCCACTTTGTCCATGTTGGGGTCTTGGAATTGAAGGCCCTCCATGTCATTGGCATCTCACAGCAAGTTTCTGAGTCTTGTGTTTTCGTTCACCACAGGAAGGTAGGTGGCCTCATATTTTTTTTCTTGGCTGTATCATGGTCTAGCTCCTCCTGTCGCCTCTCCTCTATGCCCAACCTATGTTTCTCCAGGTCTCACACATTAAAATGTACGTAGGCCCTTCTTTGTTAGGCTCTCCAAGTCTGCACTTTGATGATCATTCTATTCATTTATCACCCTGTCCCATCTTGCATAACTGTATTTCTGAGTAGGTTATCTTGAGGTCTTCCTTCCAGGTTTTCAAGCTTCTCTCACACTTCCACTTCATTGTTTCTCCCCATTTGTACCTCTTAGCTTTTCACCTCTTCCAGTGCATTCGGAAAATATTCAGACCCCTTCACTTTTTACTCCCGCCAGGGAGTAATGCATTCGTGTGTGTGTGTGTGTGTGTGTGTGTGTGTGTGTGTGTGTGTGTGTGTGTGTGTGTGTGTGTGTGTGTGTGTGTGTGTGTGTGTGTGTGTGTGTGTGTGTGTGTGTGTTCGTGTGTTTGTGAACAAGATATCTGAAAAAGTTCTGAACGGATTTGGATGAAAGTTGGTGGGATGATTGCCCTTGGGATAAGGAAGAATTGATTCGTTTTTGGTGAAGCTCAGGATATTATTCCCGATCCAGGAATTTTTTTACCATTGGAAGATAGGGCTCATTTTTTTTAAACATTATTTTCTATATATTATATATTTAACATTGTGATATGAAAATAGTTTTCATATTTGTTGTAAATGTAGTTTAAACTCGTGGTTATGCGTTAGAGCGGTGTATTTTTTTTAGCAGCGTCATCTTCAATGTTCATGTTTTTTTTTCTAATAAAGACATATTCTGTCATTTTAAAACCAGCAAAGTGTGTATTCGGTTTCCCCGTTTAATAAAACTAGGGCATGCCCGTACTATATATAAGCTAGGACGTGCCCGTACGTGGGTGCCCGTTCCTTGCCAAAAAAAAAAAAAAAAAAAAATTTGTGTAGGGGTGTGTGTGTGTAAACATCCTAGGGCGTGCCCGTACGTGGGTGCAAAAAAACATGCGTGCAAACAACAACAACAAAAAAAAAACTTTGAAACCACGTGGCAGTAACGACCACAGAACCCCCCCCCCCCTCTATTTACATGAATGGTTTGGTCCATTCGCAACGACCACAGAACCCCCCCCTCTATTTACATGCAATGGTTTGGTCCATTCGCAACGCCAAAGCGAACGGCGAACGGCTAAATCGCCATAGCTCGGTAAGTACTTGTCCGATTAATTTCAAACCTTGAAAAGGCACATCCTCGGGTCCCCAGCAATATACCTGGCAAGTTTAAAGTATATCGGACCCGTGGTTGTCGAGAAACAGCGGTCACAGACAAACACACAAACACACAGACACACAGACACACAGACACACAGACACACAGACACACAGAGATTACTGGAATTATAGATAGATGTATCGTTTGATACGTATAATGCTTTGAAATTTTTTTTTTTTTTTTATACCTCAGAAGAGATATCAACATTTAGCTCAGCGGATGTCATTCGTGGTGTCAGTATTTGATGAACTTATAATGACTTAGTTCCAGATTTGTCAATGGATGAGGTATATGAACAAACGATTAAAACAAATTTGGCAAAATTCCAACTTTTAAAAAAAAGATCGCATATTCACCCAGGGTTGTGAGAGGCTGAAGAAGAAGAAACCTTGCATGGGCTTCCCAGACCAAATAAATAATTCTGGTTCTGCGATTTTCAGGTTTATTTATCTATATATCTGCATATCTGGGCAATGTCTGTTGTGAAACTTTTATATCCGTGGTTGTGAAGTATTTTTAATAACGTGGTGGTGGTTTTGAATCACGTGGTGGTGAGGTATTTTGAATTATGTGGTGGTGAGGTGTAAAATGACGTGGTGGTGAGGTGTTTTTAAATCACGTGGCTGTGAGGTGTTTTTAAATCACGTGGCTGTGAGGTGTTTTTAATTTTGTGGCTGTGAGGTGTTTTTAATTTCGTGTTTTGTGGCTGTGATGTGTTTTTAATCTTCTATATATTCTATATATATCTGTGCAGTGTCTGTCTTGTGTTGTCTTGTCTTGTGTTGTCACTGAACTACTCCCTCAAACTATTGTGAAATCGTACTATTCCAACTTGACCCACGGCGGGAGTATGCGCTCTACTGAGTGGCGTTCTAGTTTCACATTTTGTTATGTTGCTGCCTTATGCTGAAATCGTTTAAATTCATTTTTTCCCTCGTCAATCCACACTCAATACCCCATAATGACAGAGAAAACAAGATTTTAGAAAGTTTTCCAAATTTATTAAAAAGAAAAAACGGAAATATCACATTGACATAAGTATTCATACCTTTTGCTATGACACTTGAAATTTAGCTCAGGTGCCTCCCATTTCTCTTGATCGTCTTTGAGATGTTTCAACACCTTGATTGGAGTCCACCTGTGGTAAATTCAATTGATTGGACATGATTTGGAAAGGCACACACCTGTCTATAGAAGGTCTCACAGCTGACAATGCATATCAGAGCAAAAACCAAGCCATGAGGTCGAAGGAACCTCCTGCAGAGCTCAGAGACAGGATTGTGTCGAGGCACAGATCTGGGGAAGCCTACAAAAAAAATTCCTGCTGCATTGAAGGTTCCCAAGATCACAGTGGCCTCCATAATTCTTAAATGGAAGAAGTTTGGAACAACCAGGACTCTTCCTCGAGCTGGCCGCCCGGCCAAACTGAGCAATCGGGGGAGAAGGGCCTTGGTTAGAGAGGTGACCAAGAACCCGATGGTCACTCTGGCTGAGCTCCAGAGATCCTGTGTGGAGATGGGAGAAACGTCCAGAAGGACAACCATCACTGCAGCACTTCATATATATATATATGTTTCTACATATATATGAATATCTTCATATGAATATTATGAATATTTCTGCATATGTCTTCATATATATGAAGAAATTATATATATATATATATATATATATATATATATATATAAGAAATTATTATAAAGTATTATATATATATACTTTATTATTATAATTATTATAATTATAAATTAATTATAATTATAAAGAAATTATTATAATTATAAAGAAGAAATTATCTATATATATATATATATATATATATATATATATATATATATATATATATATAAATGTGTGTATGTATATCTATCTATATATATATGGACACTCCGGTCCGGTCGTGAGAGGACGCTGGCGTCACTTGCTCGCCGCTTCTCTGACTGGACCATTGTCCGTATCTTGCTTTTCTGGTGGTCGTGGTGGATTTTTGGCCATTGAGTCTGCCCTCTGCATGGTCCCGGCTCTGCTCTGCTGCTCCTGGCTTCACCTGCTCAGCTCCTTCGCTGTTTCCTCGGGCCTGCTCTCGTGGGTTGTGCCCATTGTTTGCAGCGGCGGTGATGGCGGTTTGCCGCCGTGATCTTGATTAGCGGCGGCGGTCGTTTGCCGCTGCATTTGCCGCTTTGCCTCCTCAACCTTGGCCTTGTGCTCGTCTGTCTCTTCGCTCCTGTCTGCCCTCTGCATGGTCCCAGCTCTGCTCCTGGCTTCACCTGCTCGGCTCCTTCGCTGTTTCCTCGGGCCCACTCCCGTGGGTTGTGACGATTGTTTCGCCTCCTCAACCTTGGCCTCGTGCTCGTCCCTTCGCTCCTGCTGGCATGGCTCTGCGGTACTCCGCCGCAAGGCTTCTTCTGCTTAATACCCGCTCCACCCCATCATGCATCTCTGCAATCAAATCAAATGGACTCCTCCGTCGACCCAGGTACATTACACCGTGGCTCCGGTCGTAAGTTTGTTTATTTACAATCAGGTCACTCCATCCCCGTCCTCTGGTCGGCTCAGCGCACTCCCACTCATCGTCCCAACGCACCTGGTCACAACAACGCACACAATCGCACCTCCTGTCTGCGAACCCTGGCCAAATCACCTGAATTCATACCCGCCGTACAAAACAACATCAAGCTCACCCTGTTCAATACCCGGTCCCTCAACAACAAATGCCTCATCCTGAACGACTACATCCTGGAAAATAAAATGGACTTTCTCTGTCTCACTGAGACCTGGCAACAACCTCTGGACTACTTCGCACTCAACCTCACCACACCCAATGGATATTCTTACATCAATAAACCATGCTCGGAGGGCCGAGGTGGTGGAATTGCCGTTATTCACCGACAAGACATCAGGACCAGCCTCATCTCCATCGCATCTGCTCCATCATTTGAACACCTGGCTTTTAAACTCTCTGGTCACACACAGTCAGTCATGGCTGTTGTCTACCGCCCTCCCAAACCACACCCATCATTCCTGTCTGACTTCTACTTTCTGACCCAGCTATGAACCCTCTCCCCCTCAATCCTCCTCCTTGGTGATTTCAATATCCACATGGACTCCACTGACTCTTCGATAACCACTGACTTCACTGATTTACTCACCTGCTTTAACCTCACTCAACATGTCAACTTTCCTACCCATAACCGTGGTCACATTTTGGACCTTGTCTGCTCTACTGGACTAATTTTGCACCATCTCTCTGGCTCCGACCTCTCTCTCTGACCACTTAGCCATCACTCTGACCATCAACATCCCCACCCCAGCACCAAGGCATTATCGCACTATCAACTTCCGTAAGCGAAACGCTCTTTCACCTACCTCATTCTCATCCACCCTCTCTGAAAAAATGTCCACTTCTCCCTTCGTTGACCTCCACACCCCTTCTGACCTCACTGACTACTACAACCACACTCTCTCCTCCTGCCTTGACCAGCTTGTGCCTATAAAAAGCAAACCAGTTTCTTTCACCCATTCTGCTCCCTGGTTTACCCCTGAACTCCGCCTGATGAAAACTCGTGCTCGCCAACTTGAAAGACTCCGCAATAAAACAGGTCTCACAGTTCACTCCCAGACCTACAATGACCACCTACAACACTATAAAGATGCCCTCTCCTGTGCCCGCTCCGCCTACTACTCTCAAATTATCCACTCTGGCTCCGGAAACCCAAAAGCACTCTTCTCTACAATAAACAAACTCCTCAGCCCCCTGAACACCACCACCCAGTCATTCACAATAGACAACTGCATCTCCTTCCTTTCATTCTTCCAACGCAAAATTGAAAACATCTACAACAGCTTGACCACCGCCGCACCCGCTCCCCCTCAAACCACCTGCCCCCCCTTATCCTGCCATCCCCTGTCTCAATTCTCCCCAGTCTCCCCTACTGACCTCTCTGAACTCCTCATAGGAATGAAAACTGCCACCTGCACTCTTGACCCCATCCCCTCCAGCTTTGTCAAGGCCTCCCTTCCTGCTCTCTCTCCACTTATCACTGCAACAATAAACTCCTCCCTGTCCACAGGCATCGTCCCACCGTCCCTCAAAATTGCTGCTGTTACCCCCATTCTGAAAAAACCTGGACACCCTAAATAAAAAACCCTGACACCCTAAATAACTTCAGACCCATCTCCAACCTACCCTTTCTGTCAAAAGTTTTGGAACGCGCTGTACCCAATCAACTCAAACATCACCTCTCTGCCAATAACCTGTATGAAACATTCCAATCCGGATTCTGCTCCAACCACAGTACTGAAACTGCTCTCCTCAAAATCACCAACGACCTTCTCCTCTCCTCTGACGCTGGCAACCTCAACATTCTCATCCTCCTCGACCTCAGCGCCGCCTTTGACACCATCGATCACACCATCCTCCTCACTCGACTTGAAACCACCTTTAACATTACCGGCACTGCCCTCTCTTGGATTAAATCATACCTCTCTGACAGACGCCAGTTCATCTCCATCAATAACTGCAAATCCCCCACTGCTCCCCTCCCCCAAGGTGTCCCCCAAGGTTCAGTTCTTGGCCCCCTCCTCTTCATCCTTTACCTGTCCCCCCTCGGTCATTTAATCCGCCGTCATGGTCTCCAATTCCACTGCTTCGCCGATGACATCCAGCTTTTCATCTCCACCAAGTCCATCTCCACCGCCACCCACTCTATCCTGACAAACTGCATCACTGAAATAAAATCCTGGCTTCAAATCAACTTCCTCAAACTTAACTGTGATAAATCTGAAATAATCATCATTGGCCCAAAAACGCTCATAAAATCCACCCATAACTTTGCCCTCAACATCGATGGTATCCCAGTATCCACCTCCCCTCACATCCGGAATCTTGGCATCATCTTTGACCAAACCCTCTCCTTCGACAAATACACTAAACAGATCACAAAGACAGCCTCCTTTCACCTGAAAAGCATCGCCCGTCTCCGTCCATCCCTCTCCTCCGTGGCTGCAGAAACCCTCATCCACGCCTTCATCACTTCCCATCTGGACTACTGCAATAGCCTCCTTTATGGTTCACCCTCAACAATCACCAATAAACTCCAATACATTCAGAACTCCGCTGCCCATCTACTCACCCATTCCCGGACCCGTGACCACATCACCCCCGTCCTTTACAAGCTTCACTGGCTCCCCATCTCCCAGAGAATCCAGTACAAAATCCTCCTCTTGACCTACAAAGCCCTCCATAACCTGGCCCCATCCTACCTGGCTGACTTCCTCTCCAGACACACTCCCACCCGCAACCTCCGCTCTGCTGGTACCAACCTCCTGACCCCCCCCCCCCCACCCCCCCATCCGGACCAAATTTAGATCCTGGGGGGACAGGGCCTTCTCCATCGCTGCTCCCACCCTCTGGAACTCACTACCTCACACCATCAGAGACTCCTCCTCACTCACCACATTCAAAACATCACTCAAGACCCACATGTTCAACACTGCATTCAACATTTAACCCACAGCATCTTGCCCCTGACTATGTCCTCTCCTTCTCCCTCATTTGTGCTTTGAATATTTCCCTATTGAATCTTCTTTTTTTGCAATTGTTTTTATGTTTTGCTATGCATTATGTTTTGCACTCTGTCAAAGCGTCTTTGGGCTCCCTGAAAAGCGCTATATAAAATAAATGCATTATTATTATTATTATTAGATACATAATTATATATATTGCTCAGATTACCTTCAAAAAGGGGGTTATCTATTTGTGGTACTTCGAGACATTGCCTTTCTGTCCACTCTGAATTATGGAAAATAAAGTTCTGGAAAATATTGTTTCTCGTCTCCACTGACAACGCAATTGCAGTTTCTGCTCTAACAGAGACGTGGCTGACATGTCATTCTCGCTTTGCAAAATTCAAGATAAAAGCATTGAGCAACAGCAGCCTTTGCCTGACATCTGATAGTCCTTACGAAAGGCGGCAACACTCCGTGCAGAGATGGGTTGTGGCAATTTCTGCATAATTATGTTTGCCTTCATCAGTTATTGGAGATTCTTCTGTAGATATATATATATATATATATATATATATATATATATATATATATATATATATATATATATTTATGTATATATTTATGTATATATTTATGTATATATATATATATATATATTATGTATATATATATATATATTTATGTATATATATATATATATTTATGTATATATATATATATATTTATGTATATATATATATATTTATGTATATATATATATATATATTTATGTATATATATTTATGTATATATATATATATATTTATGTATATATATATATATATTTATGTATATATATATATATATTTATGTATATATATATATATTTATGTATATATATATATATATATTTATGTATATATATATATATGTATATATGTATATATATTTATGTATATATATGTATATATATTTATGTATATATATATATATATATTTATGTATATATATATATATTTATGTATATATATATATATATATTTATGTATATATATATATATGTATATATGTATATATATATATGTATATATGTATATATATATTTATGTATATATATATATGCATATATATATATATATATATATTTATGTATATATATATATGCATATATATATATATATATATATATATGTATATATGTATATATATATATATATGTATATATGTATATATGTATATCTATGTGTATATATATGTATATATATGTATATATATATATATATATATATATATATATATATATATATATATGTATATATATATATATGTATGTATATATATATATATATATATATATATATATATATATATATATATATATATATATATATATATATATATATATATATAGATATATATATATATATATATATATATGTATATATATATATATATATATATGTATATATATATATATATATATGTATATATATATATATATATATGTATGTATGTATATATACATATATATACATATATATACACATAGATATACATATATACATATATACATATATATATCTATATATATATACACATATATAAATAGTCACGTGAAAAAGTAAGTACACCCCATGTATTGTTTAGACTTTTTCAACATATTTCAACATACAGCTATTTGATCTTCATTTCAACAATATTGATAGATAAAGGTGATATAATATAACAAATATCATGAAACATTTACATTTTGTAGTCCATTGTATAATTTAAATAAACAAAAATGCAAATTTCGCATGTGGAAAAAGTAAGTACACCCTTGGCTCTAATAGGTGGTATTGCCCCCTTTGGCAGAAACAACCTCAAGTAGGCGTTTCTTATAACTGTCTACCAGTCTCTGACATTGACTGGGATAATATTATGCCCACTCCTCCATGCAGAATTCTTTCAGCTATATGATGTTTGAGGGGTTTCATGCATGCACAGCTCGTTTCAAACCCCCCCACAACATCTCGATGGGATTTAGATCCGGGCTTTGACTTGACCATTCCAGAACCCTCCATTTCTTTCTTTTCAGTCATTCCTTGGTGGATTTACTGGTATGTTTAGGGTCATTGTCACGTTGCAAGGTCCACCTTCGGTTGAGCTTCAACTTTCCGACAGATGGCCTCACATTATCCTCAAGCACGTCTGGTACAATGAAGAATTCATCGTGGATTCTATGATGGTGAGCTGCCCAGGCCCTGATGCAGCAAAGCTGCCCCAAACCATAATATTTCCACCACCATGCTTTACAGTTGGTATCAGGTTCTTGTGGTCAAATGCTGTCTTTGGTTTTCGCCAAACATGTCTTCTGGTACTGTGGCCAAATAGCTCTACCTTTGACTCATCTGTCCAGAGCACATTGTTCCAGAAGTGCTGGTCTTTGCCTGGGTGCTCATTGGCAAACTTTAGTCTTGCCCTGATGTTCTTTCTGGACAGCAAAGGTTTCCTCCTGGGCCACCTCTAATGTAGATCAAATTTGTGCAGCCTCTTTCTAATGGTAGACTCGTGCACTTTGACATCAACAGTGGCAAGAGCTACGTGTAGGTCCCGTGATGACTTTCTGGGGTTCTTAGAGACTTCTTTCAGCATCTTGCGGTCTGCTCTCGGGCTGAACTTGCTGGGGTGGCCTGGCCTGAACAAGTTGGCAATTGTTTGGAATCTTCTCCACTTGTACATGATCTTCCAGACAGTCGAATGATTGATTTCAAATTGTTTGGAGACCTTTTTAAATCCCTTCCCAGACTCGTAGGCATCTATAACCTTCTTTCTGAAGGCCTCAGAGAGCTCTTTTGATCTCGGCATGGTGACGCCGCACACTTCAACAACAAAGAGCAAACTAAAAACTAAATGTCTGAGGTTTAAATAACACAGGTTCCTCCAAGATCCTCGTTAACGATGTTCCAATCATTTGCACCTGAGGTGGTGCACTTGATTCTAATTTTAGGTATTTGAATTAGTGATAAATGTAGGGGTGTACTTACTTTTTCCACATGCAAAATTTGCATTTATGGTTATTTAAATTATACAATGGACTACAAAATGTAAATGTTTCATGATGTTTGTTATATTATATCACCTTTATCAATCAATATTGTTGAAATGAAGATCAAATAGCTGTATGTTGAAATATGTTGAAAAAGTCAAAACTTTACATGGGGTGTACTTACTTTTTCACGTGACTGTATATATACATATATATTATACATATTATATATACTTTATATATATATTATATATATTTTATATATTTTATCGAAATATACATATATTATATATTATATATAATATATGTTATTAAATAACACCCGGTCAGAAATCAATAACTTCCACACCAGTCAGGGCAAATCTCTACCTTACACGATACACTTCAATCAACCGGATCACTCTATAAATGACATTCAGATCTCTGCCATTGAATCAATCACAAATCGATCACACACCACGATTCTGAAACGTGAGTCCTTTTGGATCCATAAACTTTGGACAAAAATCCCTCATGGCATAAATTTTGATGATTAAAGCATGTTCCTACATCAACCCAATCAAATTGTTAACCGTAACCCATTCATTCATTCATTCATTCATTCATTCTACCTTTGTATGTCATTTATATAAATATATAAATATATTATATGAATATAAATGGCATATGAATATATGCTTGTATGTTTATGTATGTATGTATCCCTATATTTGTATATGCACGTGCACCGGAAATGTAATGCAAACCGTAATTGTAAGCTGCGCTTCACTTCCGTTGAACTTGGGGCCGGTGAGTGAGATTTGGCGTGGCTCTTCCTTCTGTCTGCATTTTCTACACATATCACACATCTTACACACATATCACTACACATACTTCACTGATATACATGCCTGCTGTTTTTGTAGACTCAGAAGAAGACCTTTGTTGGTCGAAAGCTTGTCGAATTAAAGATCGAAGCCCTGAAGCTACATCCGCGTCTTATTCAATCTCCCGATTATTTATTCAATGCAAATGAGACGCCCTGCTCGTACTGTGGAGTTTCTACTATCTCTCACAGCTATATATATATATATATATATATATATATATATATATATATATATATATATATATATATATATAGTGTTGCGGATATGAGGATTGTGTTTTTTTTTATTGTGTGTATTATTATTATTGCTTTATTCTGAGCCTCCTTGCTCCAGTGTGTAAAGGTCAAAGGGCGTCCCATAATTAGTCCATAAAGCAAACACGTCAGTCAATCATAGAATACCCCTGTTCGATAGCTTATATCTTATTATGTGTTTTAGAGTAAGGCCTTGTCTTCCATTAGAATGACACTCCATTGCACCGAATCAATAGAGAATAGCTCCCCTTCAATAATTCCATTTCCCAGCCAAGCTCTGCATCTGTGGGTAAAGCAGTTCACAAGCATGGGGTGCACGCCCTCTCAATTCGCTGCTATAGTGAAAATGTGCTCCGTGCTCTGTTTGAACAGGAGGGGCGGGGTCGCCAGGGAGAGGCAAGCCCAGGGCGCGCCAAGAAGGGCGGGGCTGTGCAGCCCCATGCCCAAATAAGGAAACAAGCCCGTGGCTCGCCACGAGGGGCGTGCCGTCGGCGCGATGCCCAAATAAGGAGACAAGCCCGTGGGATTACCATACAAGGTCACGAAACAGAGCACGGGGGGGAGAGGGCGGTACCGAAACCGAAGAGGGCGTGTCAGACCCACGCTAACGGTATGCGAGAAGGGAGCTGAGATCGCAGATGAGCTGGAGAGAAGTGAGAGAAAGGCTGAGCTGAGCTGGGTAGAGAGACCCGCGCTGGAAGGGAAGTGAGAGGAAGAAAAATACGAGCTGAGCTGCGTGGAGGGACACGACAAAAGAAAGGGGTCCAAGAGAAAGCCGAGGAGCTTTTACGAAACAAGCTACACGAGAGATACAACAGAGGAGTGCAGCCCCGTTTCAACCAGCCGCGTGAAGCCCTGACGGTGTGCGCTGTAAAGCGGAATACAAGGAGCTGCCGGCTCCCCGCTTCCCGCCCGGAGTGGACCTGCTTGCTGTGCCCGGTGATCCCACCTGCTCATCCTTTCCAGCCATTCCTGCCTGCAAGTTCCCCATTTTGCCTACGTGAGTTTGTTTTGTTCGTGCTGTCCTGGGTAGTAACTAAGTCTGTATAAGCTAGTAATTTTCACTGTGTCACCTGCGTCTCATGTCCCCTGTAAATAAACGTGACTGCTCTTTTTGCTTATGTGTGTAACTAATAATAAACCCCGTTACTCTTCTGTACGTCTTCTTCTTCCTCTTTGCATTCGTCGTCTTAGTCTTTTCCCGATTGAGTAGCTGTGGCGCGATACGGCCAACGTCTGGGTGAATCGGGTTTAGTCGGGGAACAACTGTTCGGTCGCGGAGCCTCCGCTCGGCAAATATAACATCCTTAACCGCGTACCGTAACAAATTGGTGTCAGGAGTGGGATCAAGTCTGTGAGCGGAATGAGTGTACCTGGGGTGTGTGAGGAAAAAGTGCGCGCCGAGGAGTGAGGAATAATACGGCGAGGTTACAAGGGGGAATAGAGGGTCTGACGAGGGGAGTAGAACAGCTGACAGTGGGACAAAAGGAACTAGTGGACCAAGTGGAAAAGAACACGGCAATAATCGGGGGGTTAAAAGCGACACAAAAGGACATAAAAAATGAATTAATTGCGACACAGAAGGAATGTCAGATGGTACATGAGGGGTTGACGAAGAAGTTGGAAGAGGTGACAGAAGTAATGGAGACGAAGGACCGAGAGGTGAGGACGCACATAGAAACGGTTAAAGTGGCGTTAGAGGAAGAGATAGAGGGGGCGCACCGGGAGATGAAGGAGGTAAAGGAAAAATTAGAGGAGGTGGAAGAAGGGGTGAGTGAAATTAAAAAGAGACGAAGGGAAACTAAAAAGGAAATAAAGGAGGAGATAATGGAATTGGTACAAGGTCTGTGCTCGAATCGTGATGATGTGCTCACTAACCTACTACATGGCCTAGGAACACCACCTGTGCCTTTACAAATTCACTCTTACATAAGTTGATGGTCAACCCTGCCTCGGTCAGTTTCTTGAAAAATGCCTGAATTTGTTTAATATGATCTTTCATGGTCATAGTGTGGATGATGACATCATCCAGATAAGCCTCCACCCCCTCAAGGTCTGCAATAAGCTTATTGATCAGCCGTTGAAATGTAGCAGGCCTGTTTTTCAATCCAAAGGGAAGAACCTTGTACTGATACAACCCATTTGGTGTGACTAAAGCCGAGATTTCCTTGGCTCTATCAGTAAGAGGGAATCTGCCAATACCCTTTCAGCAAGTCAAACTTAGTTACAAATTTAGCTGGGCCTATTCTATCAATACAGTCATCAATCCTCGGGATGGGATATGAGTCGGTCTTGGTCACTGCATTAACCCGTTTTAAATCTGTACAACAGCGAAAACTGCCATCGGGTTTTGGAAACGACACACATGGTGAGCTCCATTCACTGCTGCTTGGTTCGATGATGTCATTCTCCAACATAAACTGAACCTCCTTCCGAAGATACTCCATCTTCACAGGGTTCATCCGATAGGGGTGTTGTTTCACAGGAGTGGCTTCCCCCACCTCAATATCATGATATACCAGGTCAGTACGACCAGGTACATCTGTGAACAAATGTGCAAATTCAAAAATTAGGCTGGATAGTTGTCCTTGTTGTTCCCTCGTCAAATGACCTAGTTTCTCATCTAAATGACTCAACACTTCTGTGTTCGTCAATCTGGGACAAGCCTGGTCATCAAAGTTATCAAACTTCACACTGGCCTCAACCTCTGGATTCTCTTGCACCCCGACTACAGGCACGACAGGTGAGACAGGAACCATTTCTTCCACAGGCTACCTCTCATAATATTTCTTCAGTCGGTTGACATGACACAGCTGCCGCTTTTTCCGTCGGTCGGGAGTTGTCACCACGTAATCTGTTTCATTAACCCTCCTTTCGATTGCATAGGGACCAAAATATCTAGCCTGTAGTGGCTGACCTGGAACAGGAAGCAACACAAACACTCGGTCCTCAGGACTGAAATTTCGTATCTGAGATTTCTTTTCATGTCTCACTTTCATTTTATCCTGTGTCACTTTCCAGTTTCTTCTCGCAACTTCACAAGCCTTTGCCAATCTGTGCCTAACCGTTGACACATACTCTACCACTGTTAACTGTGACTCCTCCTGTAGCCACTGTTCTTTCACCAATTTCAATGGGCCTCGCACTGCATGTTCAAACACAAGTTCAAAAGGACTGAATCCCAATGACTCCTGAACAGATTCCCTCGTAGCAAACAACAATAAGGGTATTCCTTCATCCCAATCCTTGTCACATTCAAAACAATACGTTCTGATCATATTCTTCAATGTCTGGTGAAACCTTTCCAAGGCCCCTTGGCTCTCGGGATGGTAAGTACTTGATCTTACTTGCTCCACTCCCAACAGGTGTACCACTTGCTGAAAAAGTGTTGACATGAAATTGGAACCCTGATCAGACTGGATCAAAGGCCAACCTTAGGTAGGCCAACCAAAGTGAAAAATTTAATCAAGGCCTTCGCAATAACTGCCGCAGTAATTTTTCTAAGAGGCACTGCCTCTGGGAACCTTGTGGAAGTGCACATGATGGTCAACAAATACTGATGTCCAGCCTTAGTTTTAGGTAAAGGGCCTACACAGTCAATAATGGCACGGCTGAATGGCTCTTCAAAAGCTGGAATTGGTTTTAAAGGTGCGGATGGGACTTTCTGATTAGGTTTTCCCACCAGCTGGCAAGAATGGCAAGATTTACAGAAATCCGCTACATCACGTCACAATCCTGGCCAGAAAAAATGTACCAATATTCTGTCACAGGTCTTGTTCACTCCAAGGTGCCCGGCCAAAGGTGTCTCATGCGCCAAACTCAATAGCTCCTTCCGGTACGGCGGTGGCACCACAATTTGGTGATGAACTTTTCCACTCATCGTTTGCTGGCACGTCTGGTGGTCTCCATTTTCTCATGAGTATTTCCCCTTTCATGAAGTAACCAACAGGTATATTCATAGCCTCTTCCTCTGTAACGGCTTTAACAATTAAACTCCGGATCTCCAAATCCCCGTGTTGTTCTTCAACAAGTCTCTTTCGGACCAGCACCGTTTGCTCAACCTCGCTCCCAGATGTCTCCGACGGACACTCCATTTCCTCTTTGGTTCCAGATGCCACCTTTTCCTTAAGTTCCTTGATGTCACTCCCTTTCCTATTACCTCTTTCAGAATTTTCCTCTAAGGAACCCAAATCCACATCGCCTTCCTTCTCCTTCTCTTCAGAGCGCTTCCTACCCATAGCACGAGTCACTGCACAGGATGGAAAGATACCCGGAATCTCCTGCTCTAACTGTGCGGTGTTATTTTCCACACTGGGCTTTTCAACAAACATCGGATTACCAGAAACTCGACCACCCGCCAAATCATTCCCGATAACAAAAGAGATTCCCTCTACAGGTAGAGTGGCTTGTAAACCTACGGTGACCGGTCCTGACACCAAATCAGACTTCAAATGGATGACATGAAGAGGAGCTTTAACATCGCCACCAACGCCCTGTAAAAGACACTAACACCAGTTGCCGTCTTCTCCGACAATGGCAAAATGCCCTCAAGCATCAAAGATTGATGTGCTCCTGTGTCCCTCAATACCCTAGCAGGTCTCTGGTTCGTTAAGTCCCCATCCAGTGACACAAACCCCTCTGAAATAAAAGGTTTGTAACCCTCTTGAACAAGGTCGTTCTGTGATGCCGTAACTTTGGCATGGGAACCTTCACAAGGCACTGTCCTCCAAGGACGATTTCTCGCATTGGCCAATGCATTCGGAGTTGCACTAGCCCGACTCCGCTCCTGATTTTTCCTTTTCAGGGCGTAACATTGGGACATCAAATGCCCAGGTTTCTTGCAAAAAGTGCAAGTAGGCCCGGAGGAAAAACTCGTGGTCTGCCTCGGGCCCCCCGGAAGATAAGTCTGTCTTGGAACTGTCGTCTTCTGATCCCTAAAAGTCGCTGTATCCGATTTGTCCCCATAGTTCTCTCTTGGCCGCCTCCATGAAAATTTGTTTTCCGAACCTGATTTACCATAACTCCCCTGGCTAACTCTAGGCGGGAAGTTAGGTTTGTGTAACCCCATACTGTGTGGCAAGGCATAGTCATCTGCCACGGTTGCTGCCTCATACAACTCTGGTACTTTCTTTTCATCAAGATGTACTTTAATGTCCACGTGGACACACTGTTTGAATTCCTCCACCAAGATAAATTGTCGTAACAGGTTGAAGTCTTTCCCAATCTCCTTCGAGTCACACCACCAATCAAACATCGTTTCCTTCATTCTGGCAAACTCCACATGGGTCTCACTCTCCCTCTTCCTGTCATTCTTGATTTTTTGCCGGTAAGCTTCAGGGACCAATTCACAGTCTTTGAGGATGGCTTTCTTCACTATCTCATAATCTGCACATTGGTCAATCGGTAAAGCCGAATAGATATCTTGAGCTTTACCGACCAAAACACTTTGCACTAACATAGTCCAGGACCCCACAGGCCATTTTAGCATTTGAGCCACCTTCTCAAAATGTAAAAAGAACTTGGCTACCTCCTTTTCATTGAAGGGTGGAACCAGCCTCACATGCCTACCAACATCCCAAGAGTTCTGAGACTAGTTTTCGAACTAGCCGGCATGGATACTACTTTTCTCCGTTCCCCCAGTAATTCCAGCTCCTTGAGTTTAAGTTCCTTCTGATACTCCACGTCATGTTCCTTTAACTCCCTTTCGGCTCTCCTTTCCTCTGCTCTTCTTTCTTCTTCAGCTCTCCTTTCCTCTGCTCTTCTCTCCTCGAGTTCTCGTTCCTGTTCTGCTCTTCTTTCCTCGAGTTCCTTTTCAGCTCTCCTTTCCTCTGCTCTTCTTTCCTCGAGTTCTCGTTCCTGTTCTGCTCTTTCCTTTTCTGCTTTCCTTTCCTCTGCTTTTAACCTTTCCTCGCTCTGCAGTTGCATCTCCATTTTCCGGAGCTCCACATTTTCTTTTTCCTCGGGTAACCAATCCAAGGTTACCTCTTTCCATGTTCCTTGTCCCACCAGAGATTCTACCACCAATGTCTGCATCTCTGCTTTCTTCATATTAACTCGGACCTCCAAGTTAAAATATTTGGCCAATATCAAGAGTTCCGATCTTTTTAATGCTTGGAACTGTGCCTCATTAGGGGACGCCACAAACTTCTCTGCGTCAAACACCATGGTGACTAAGAGTTAGCACCTGTTAACCTTCACACAAATTTTTTAAAATTTTTAGAAAAAATTTGGGAATGTTAGGAAATTCCAAATTTGGGAATTTTGGGAATGTTCGGGAATTCTATCCCGGACGAGGATGTTAGGGAATGCTATCCCGGACGAGTTTTAGGGAATTTAATCCAGGACGGGTTTTAGGGAATTTGATCCCGGACGAGCCCCCAATTTCTGTTACGTGCACCTCCCCAAACCCCGGTCACGGTGTACTTCCGAGCCCCGAGAGGAGTCACGGCAGAAAGATGTGTTATTCTGTATGTCTTAGATCAATGGTGAAACCACACCAATTGTTACCAACAAAGTATTGTATTAAGATCACACAAGAATAACAGTACAAAAAACAATAGTAATCATTTGTACAACCAATATATCCTTCCTATGATGGTACCATCAGTTTCGTACAATATAAATCACTGTGCTCCAAGTGAGTGAAACAAGAACATTCCCAATGTCTCTATTCCGGCATCAAGCCAAAGACGATCCGCTCCAGTGATCGTCAGAACGATGTCTAATTGAGACCAGAATCCCGTTCGGTTGAGTGACAGTCACGCTGCCAAAGATGCGTAAAGGTGCCCTCCAGGCGACTGGGAAATCACACCTCCGGGTATGGACATTCCACAGCTCCCAATCGGCGAACCGCAGATTTCCCACTCAAAAGCCACGTTACACACACACACACACACACACACACACACACACACACACACACACACACACACACACACACACACACACACACACCACACACACCAGATTAACGTCTGAATGCGGTGAAAATGGTTGAAGCGAGGTGAAAAACCTTGAGCGAAGCGCAAATCCTGCGCGAGGTAAAAATGGCCGCCGGCCCGTTCTCGTGGCGTAACGGCACTCCGATGATTCTCGTCGGAATCAACCGCAAAACCTGTCACGCAGGTTTATCTGTCACAGCTATAACAACTCTGTCGCAGGAATCCCTTTCCCAGGAAACCCAAAGTTCACACGTGACCCTCGTTCGCCAACATTCGCTCAGGACCTTGAAGCAGCTCGGCTTCTTGTCCGACTCACTCGCTCCGCCTTCTCTTCCTCCTCTTCCTCCTCGTCGTCGCCCGGTTCCGGTTTCATTTAAAACATTAACTTTTTTACCTTTTGAAAATAGTAGTCTCTATTTCCCTTAAACGACAACAATAATAGTACATGGAATCAAAAATGTTTACAGTGGATGAAAACCACAACAACGGAAGTGACGAATCCGTAACACAACACACTACATTTAATACATTACAACTGAACCAAGAGCTCCCCGAGGTAGCTGCGGCATGACTACTTATGGTCAGAGATCAAAGAAGGTAGGTCAAACAAGGTTTAAAGAGATAACAGCTTTTTCCTTTCTTCATCTCCAACTCTCCCAGCCACAAAATGTCAAGTCCTGAAGAAACACAGAGATTTCTAACATATTACAAAATAAACAAAGCTTTTTCCAGATATCGGTTCTGTTTCTCACTCTCCCTGTTGCAGAAAAACAGGGTTGCAAAAGTTCAGCACACATCATTGTTACTAGTTCTATATATTAAATCTTTTTAAAAAAAATCTATATATATGTGTATATAGGTATCGTATGAAAAGTCGTATCATATAAAAAGTATACTATTTATGCAATATCAGGCTAACAAAGGACTATATCTCTCTATTCTTTAATCGAGCTTACTTTGCTGCGTGGTTATAAAAGTAGATAGCATCACAGCTTGAGCTGAATGCCTGCCTCTGCATGCGAGGCTCGCTGGCCTTGTCTGAAGTGTTAAGATTCATCAAATCGATTTCATTGTCATTACAATACATTTTATTAATTTAGTGGATCAGGGACTAGTTTGAATTTGAATGCCATGCGATAACTCGCCTACCCCAAGTTTGCAGAAGTTTTTTAACTTCTGCAATCCCAAATTTTAATCATTTAATCTTTACATCATTATACATACCCGACCAAATTTGAATTAGATCACTTCAGCCGTTCTCAAGTTGTAAACCTATTACAGATTTGACCTTTGATGTTTGATCCCAAAATCGAATCACTTAATCTTTACAATATTATGCATACCTGTACCAAGTTTGAATTAGATCACTTCAGCCGTTCTCAAGTTATAGCCTATTACAGATTTGACCTTTGACCCCAAAATCTAATCTCTTAATCTTTACAATATTATATTACCAAGTACAAGTATTACATGTACCAAGTGTGAATTGGATCACTTCAGCCGTTCTCACGTTTTAGACATATTACAGATTTGACCTTTGACCTTTGCCAAAATCTAATAAGTTAATCTATACAACATTATGCATACCTGTACCAAGTTTGAATTAGATCACTTCAGCCGTTCTCAAGTTTTAGACCTATTACAGATTTGATCTTTGACCTTTGACCCCAAAATCTAATCACTTAATCTTTACAATATTATGCATTCCTGTACCAAGTTTGAATTGGATCACTTCAGCCATTCTCAAGTTGTAGCCTATTACAGATTTGACCTTTGACCCCAAAATCTAATCATTTAATCTTTACAATATTATATTACCAAGTACCAAGTATTTGGTAATATAATACCTGTACAAGTTTGAATTTGATCACTTCAGCCGTTCTCAAGTTATAGCCTACTAGAAACGGAACCCGCCCGAGGGGCGGGGCTTCAATTGGGAGGCCCAAATGAAAAGGCAAAATATCAGAAATTGAAGGCTTTTTTTATTTTAAACGATTCATATAAACATCCGTTGAATCATATCGCACGCAAATTATCAAAATCTAAACAGTACATGGCGCCCATTTTGAAAAAAGATTGAATTCTGCAAAACGGAAGCGGCCGCTACATGTTTCTCAGTCGCACGTTTATGTGTGAAGAGTGTGCGCCGAATCTGTAACACGGAAGCGTCCGCTACACCTGTTTCTCAGTCGCTTGCACACGCTGCAATGTTACTTTGGAGCCGCACGTTTATACAGGAAGAGTTCGTCAGGAGTCGATCTACTCTCTCCTGGTACGTAGAATAAACGGTATTTGTAGAATTTCAACAAAAGCCACATCACTGTTCATATCGGTAAATATTGTTACGGTTTTTAGAACCTTCACATGTAAATTTAGTAGTAAATTCCCTTATAAATAACCCCTGTGTACATTTCCCCTTAATTGGCTGTAAATCTGCGGTTCGCCGGTTTGGAGCCGTGAAACGTCCTTACCCGAGGGTGTGATTTCCCAGTCGCCTGGAGGGCGCCTTTGGATTTCCCCGTTGCCTTGAGGGCGCCTTTGCGCAGCTTTGGCCGCGTGACTGTGACTGTCATCCGAACGGGATTCTGGTCTCGATTGGACATCGTTCTGACGATCGCTGGAGCGGATCGACTTGGGCTTGATGCCGGAATAGAGACATTGGGGAATGTTCTTCTTTTCGCTCACTTGGAGCACAGTGAGTTATATTGTACGAACCTGATGGTACCATCATAGGAAATATATATTGGTTGTACAATTGATTACTATTGTTGTTGTACTGTTATTCTTATGTGATCTTAATACAATATTTGTTTGTTGGTAACAATTGGTGTGGCTTCACCATTGATCTTTGACATACAGAATAACACATTTTTCTGCCGTGACTCCTCTCGGGGCTCGGAGTTACACCGTGACCAGGGGGTCGGGGAGGAGCACGTAACACTATGATGTGCAAGACCTTCTGGTTCTATGCCACTTAGGAATAAAGATTTAATGATGTTGTACTTGTATTGAGTGTTATTGTTGGGTAAGTCTGTAACGGCGTTCTGTAACTGTAACGGCGTTCGGGCGGGCGAAGCTGCCAGCTAAAGAACGCCAGCGGTTGCCAAGCTCCACGCACCCATTGCTCGTGCACCGCGCCCACCGCGTAGTCCGAGGCATCGGTGGTGAGGGCGATCGGTGCATCGGGCGCCGGGTGCGCGAGCATGGTGGCGTTAGCCAAGGCGAGCTTCGCGCCCGTGAACGCCGTGTCCATCTGCTCGGTCCAGGTAACGTCGCCTTTGCCCGGCTTACCTCGGAGAGCTTCGTGCAGGGGGCGCAGGAGCTGGCGATACGGGGCAGGAACCGATGGTAAAAGTTCACCATGCCCAGGAACTCCTGCAGCCCTCTGATCGTGCGGGGGCGCGGAAACCCCTTCACCGCCTCCACCTTGGCCGTCAGGGGGACGGCTCCGTGCCTGGTGACACGGTGCCCCAGAAAATCGATTATGGCGGCGCCGAACCGGCACTTTGCGGGGTTCACAATCAGGCCATGCTGGCCCAGGCGTTCGAAGAGCGTGCGGAGGTGGCGTAGGTGCTCTTCGCGGGACGCGCTGGCGACGAGGATATCGTCCAGGTAGACGTAGACAAAATCCAAGTTGCGCAGGACGCTGTCCATCAGTCGCTGGAACGCCTGAGCCGCATTCTTCAGACCGAAGCGCATGCGCAGGAACTCGAAGAGTCCGAATGGCGTGATGACCGCCGTCTTCGGGACGTCCTCCGGCCTGACGGGGACCTGATGGTAGCCGCGTATGAGGTCCACCTTCGAGAAGAAGGACATGCCCGCCAAACGGGCGGAAAAGTCCTGAATGTGGGGGACGGGGTAGCGGTCGGGAGTCGTGGCGTCATTGAGACGGCGATAGTCCCCGCACGGTTGCCATCCCCCGCCGGGCTTCGGCACGATGTGCAGCGGCGACGCCCAAGCGCTCTCTGAGCGCCGAACGATGCCGAGTCGCTCCAGGGTAGCGAACGCCGCTTTTGCCACCGCCAGCTTCGTCGGCTCGAGGCGGCGTGCCCGGGCGTAGACCGGTGGCCCGACGGTGGGGATGTGATGGGCCATCCCGTGCTTGACGGCCCCCGCCGAGAAGGTGGGCCGCGTGAGGGCCGGGAAGCCGGCGAGGAGGCGGGTGAATGCGTCCGCTGCCGGAAGCGTACAGACCAACGTGGCCAGAACCGAACCGTTCGGCAAGCCGCTTGGCAAGCCGCTCGTTGAGCTGCTCGGCGAGCTGGGCAATGCACAAGCGAGCGAGCTGAACGTCTCGGCCTGGACAAGACGTCTGCGCTTGACGTCGACCAGGAGCCCATTAGCGCACAGGACGTCCGCGCCAAGCAGTGCCATGGGCACGTCGGCGGTGACGAACGTCCATCGGAAAACCTGCCCTCCGAACCGCAGAGAGAGGCAGCGTTTTCCGTACGTACGGATGGGCGTCCCGTTCGCGGCAAGCAGCGCGGGGCCCCCACCCGCGGCATGCTTGTCTGACGTGCCGGCGGGAACGACACTCACCTGCGCTCCCGTGTCGCACAGGTAACGGCGCCCGGAGAAGGTGTACGTTATGAACAGCAGGCTGCTCGAACGGCCGGCGCTCATCGCCACTATTGAGCGCCGGCCTGGGCGTTTCCCGACCTGTTGAAGGAGCATGGCGGATGACACTGCCGAGCTTCGTGGCCGAACTTGGCGTGGAACCAGCACCAGGTGGTGGAGCTGGAGGAGCGCGGCTGGCTCCGCCAGGCCGGTGGAGTTGGCGGGTTTCCCCGCGGTGGCGGTTTTCGCCGCGGCGGTGGGCGGGGCATGGCGGCGGTCACGAGGTGCGTATCAGCATGCTGCGTATGCTGTATAAGCTGATGCTGTGGATCAGCAGCATCAGCAGCATCAGCAGCATCAGCCACGAGGGCCGTGACGGCCACGCCGACTCTCGCCCGCGTGTCCGAAGCGGCGAAGTACTTGTCCGCCTCGCCTGCCAATGCTCGGGGTTCCGTTAGCCCGGTCCCGGCCAACGCGAGGCGAACCTGCGCTGGAAGTTGGCGACGGAAAAGCGCCCGGAATAGAGAACCGGGGGCTTCGTCGCCCAACAGTGACAGCATATGGTCCATTCGGACCGACGGGCGCGTGTCACCGAGCTCGGGGAGATCCAGGAGGCGGTCGGCCCGTGCGTCGTCCGTGAGGCCGAACGTGGCTAGGAGTAGCCGCTTGAGTGCCTCGTACTTGTGGCCGTCCGGTGGGTGGCGAAGGACGGACACAACTCGAGCGGCCGTGCCGGGCCCGAGGGAGGCGACGACGTGGCAATAGCGCGTGTCATCGCCGGTGAGGCGCCGAAGCTGAAATTGGGCTTCGGCCTGGACGAACCAGACTTCGGCCTGAGCCTCCCAAAATTCGGGAAGTTTGATGAAGTTGGCCATGGCAATGGCGTCGCGTGTGGAAGGATCGCTCCGGCAGATCCAACGTCGAGGGGGTCACCAGTAAAGCGCGGCGTTACGCGCGCTGCTTGCGAGCAAGGAGGAAGCGGACAAGCGGTAACTTATAAGCGTCTTTATTTCAGGAGCTCACTGTAACACTAGCCCGCTCTGGGCTTCGCGCTCCGTGTATATCCTCAGGCCACGCCTACCCCTCGGGCGTGGCCCTCGCCCACTTGGTGCGCGGAATGATGTCACCACGCCAGTGGGCTTTTGTGTCCGCCACAACACCAACCATTTGAGTCCCCAAAATGAGTGATAACCGAAATACGTACCTTTTACCATGAAAATTAAACATACACCCATTCTACCATACACACACACGCATACACACACACACACACACACACACACACACACACACACACACACACACACACACACGAGGAAGAGAATGGCAGGGGAAGACACCACGGACACAAGTCTCTCATTGAAAAATTAGTTAAAATGGGAGCAGCATGAAATCTTTGATCAGCTAAATGAGGAAATGACCCAACGCACCCATCAGATTGGTGACATGTACATTAAGTTTGGGTTTCTTACGTCACTCAGTTACCTGATGGACCCACCCAATGACAGAAACATTGCCATGAAAATCCACCATCTCACAGAGACGTACAGTGACATCATCACCAGTGTGCTCCAGAGGGAGATTCATCGTCTTCGTTTACTCATCAAAATATATGAGGAAATCAATGGGAACTAGAAAAGTACTCGGTAGAGAGCATACCTCCGCCAGGCTCTTCAGTTTATTTTATTTCCCACTGATAGGCCGGATCTGGATTCGGACCTGAACCAAAATCTTACCGGCTTGATCTCGTCACCAAACCAACTCATCCCCCAAGTTTCGTCCAAATCCGTCCACATCTTTTTTAAATATCATGTTATACGACTACATATCTCTCAATGGTGAAGAATCACTTAAAAATTAAATAATTATCGTATCTGAATCCATATTCAGATCTTCACCAAACTCGAATCGATTCGCCCTTGTAAAATACCCAACTTGACCACCAAGTTTCGTCCAAATCTGTCCATAACCTTTTCAGATCCTGCTATGCATCGTTTTTGTCCTTCGCTATCTCCCAATGGTGAACAATCACTTTAAAAATTCCAGTAGCCGGATCCGAATCCGGATCTTCACCAAAATCGAATCATTTCGGCCTTGTCACATTCGCTACATCTCTGCCAAATTTCGTCCGAATCAGTCCACAACTTTTTGATATCTTGTTCACAGACAGACAGACAGACAAACAGACAGACAGGGGTGAAAACATAACCTCTATCCACCTTCGGTGGACTGCAATGCTCATTCAATCCTTACATTTGTTGTGAAGTAGAGATTCAAAGAATCTTTCCCTAACCTTCTCATCATACTGAGGACATTTGTCACCATGTATGTGAGCATTGCAGCATGTGAGAGGAGCTTCTCCAAACTGAAACTGATTAAGACCGACCTCAGAGCCACAATGAGCCCCTCTAGGCTCAGTGATCTGGCCTTCCTCTCCATTGAGCGTGATCTAGCCGAGTCAATTGGCTTTCAAAATCTGATGGATTAGTTTAACCCACTGAAGGGTAGGAAGAAGTGAACCACAGTCACAACAACTGCATTCTTAGAAGGCTAATGACCATTTGGAACTTAGGTGGAAGTTTGAGATCCTACCCTGAACGTCATTTTTCCTTGATATGTCGGTGTGGGTGGGAGGGGGAAGAGAGGAGAATGGAAGATTAATATAGTATATTAAAATGAGAAGAGTGTCGGTTGAGCAAGTCATGAAAGACATGAGACATGAGACATGAGACATGAGACATGAGAGACAGAGAGAGGGAGAGACAGAGAGAGGGAGAGACAGAGAGAGGGAGAGACAGAGAGAGGGAGAGACAGAGAGAGGGAGAGACAGAGAGAGGGAGAGACAGAGAGAGGGAGAGACAGAGAGAGGGAGAGACAGAGAGAGGGAGAGACAGAGAGAGGGAGAGACAGAGAGAGGGAGAGACAGAGAGAGGGAGAGACAGAGACAGAGAGAGGGAGAGGGAGAGAGAGGGAGAGGGAGAGACAAAGAGAGGGAGAGACAAAGAGAGGGAGAGACAAAGAGAGGGAGAGACAAAGAGAGGGAGAGACAAAGAGAGGGAGAGACAAAGAGAGGGAGAGACAAAGAGAGGGAGAGACAAAGAGAGGGAGAGACAAAGAGAGGGAGAGACAAAGAGAGGGAGAGACACAGAGAGGGAGAGACTGGCAGAGGGAGAGACTGGCAGAGGGAGAGACTGGCAGGGGGAGAGACTGGCAGGGGGAGAGACTGGCAGGGGGAGAGACTGGCAGGGGGAGAGACTGGCAGGGGGAGAGACTGGCAGAGGGAGAGACTGGCAGAGGGAGAGACTGGCAGGGGGAGAGACTGGCAGGGGGAGAGACTGGCAGGGGGAGAGACTGGCAGGGGGAGAGACTGGCAGGGGGAGAGACTGGCAGGGGGAGAGACTGGCAGGGGGAGAGACTGGCAGGGGGAGAGACTGGCAGAGGGAGAGACCCATTAACATTGTCCACCGGTTAAAATTAGCGCGTTCACCATCCCAACAGTAACCTTGATCCTCTCACAACCGTATAACCCTAACGTTGATGTTAACGACAGTGATAACAAAGTTAACCTCAATGCAAATGCAGCACTAATGCCAAAGATCACCCTTCACTAATGTTAACGGTAACCTAAACAAACCCTATCCCTAAACATTAAACCCTAACCCTGAACCATAACCCTAAACCTGAATCCTAACCCTAAACATGAAACCTAACCCTAAACATGAAACCTGAACCTTAACCCTAAACATGAAACCCTAATCCTAAACATGAAACCCTAATCCTAAACCTGGACCCTATCCCTAAACATAAAACCCTAACCCTAAACCGGAACCCTAAACATGAAACCCTAACCCTAAACCTGGACCCTATCCCTAAACATAAAACCCTAACCCTAAACCTGAACCCTAACTCTTAACTCTAACCTTAAACCTGAACCCTAACGCTAAACATGAACCCTAACCCTAACTTTACATTGTCAATGCAGGCTTATTCATGGTCACGTGCACACAATGTACTTTCTTTACCAAGTTATCAATTGTCAGTCATATATGGAATGGACTACAGTGTGGTTGGTGGTCCATGTACAGTAATAAGGTACGGCGATGTGGATGGGCGTAAACACAACACTGTGACGGTGGTTTATATTTATTTATTTTTCCACCCTACTTCATATTTTGGATAACGTGACGGTTGAACTCAGCAACAGAAATGTTTGCAAATGCTCAACCCAATCACATCAAATTACGCATCTTTAAAGTCTATCTACCAAATTAGAGCAAAGTAGAAGGCAGGATAAATGTAATGGCATGATGGTGGAGATGATGCTTCGCACTAAGTGCACTTCATTTGTAGAGTTCAGTCGTAAACAAAGAGTTGACATGCTTTTTCGCCATGTTGGTCCACCAAGTGCGACCACTCCAACCATGACAACTCGGCTAGATTCTATTGCCATGGAAAAAGCGAGTGCATACGAGATGCCATTTGTAACCACCATCTTCAAACCACTTCTGGTCGTGCACTAAAATATTGGGACAGTCGTCTGCAAACTGATCAGAGCGGTGTCCATCGACCCAGATTTGGCTAATTATTTGGGGACAGTGGAATGGATGGATTTGCTGAATGTGCAGAAAGCTCGAAGGCAAATATTGGCGGACAGACGGGAAGAGATGACGAGTCAGGCCCTCTTTATATCTTGGCTGTGACCCTGCTACACAGATGAGATCCATCACCATCCCCTGGGATGGTTTGATCTCCACCTCCAAAAATTGAATCGGCATAAGTTCTTGAATTTAAACCAAATGTCATTCGTTTTATTGTGTTAATTTTTCTGCCTCCTCCCCCCGATGGTGGCCGGAGGGATTATTTGTTCATACTTTCATTGTCACCCATTGCTCCTGCAAGCTCCGGGCCTGCAAGGTTGTGTCCCGATACATGGAGAGGTTGCAAAACGGAATTGACATATTTTTTAAATTTTGGTACAGCTAACCGATAAGTCCGTGCACTTGAGTAAACATTGATTTTGTTTTTACTATTTTGATTCTGATGTACCAACTCTGCTGCAGAGCATTGGTGCTGCCAAAGCAGTTTCTTGGCAGTTGTTAGGGCAGCTATTTGTAATTTGGCCAGGGTGTCGGTGATAGCTCACTTACTCTTTGCGAAGGACGTATGATTTTTAAAGTCCACCAACTAATGCCGGCAGACGGATTGCCCAGTTTAACGTCCATCCGAGGGATGGAACACCGAGCACACATTGATGAATCAAGTTGAGCAAGATGTGAGGTGGGGTGCCAGCCTAGAGGGGAGAGCAGTAGTCCATCCAGCTGCGTACGAAAGGCCTTGTAGGTGGATAGGAGTTCAGGTGTGCCAAGGAAGGACTTTTCAGGTGTGCCAAGGGGAGAGAGAGTGTGAGATTTGTCAGGATCGAAAGAGTTATTCCAAGTGTTTCACAAATTTGTGTTTTTTTGTGCCTCCACCCCCGGAGGTGGCCGGAGGCATTATGTTTTTGGGTTGTCTGTCAGTCCGTCTGTACCAGCTAAATCTCGTTTTTCTCAGCAACCACATGTCCATTTGAGACAAAACTTTCAGGGTGGGAGTTTTTTTTTTCCAATGATAATTGTGACGTCATAGGTCACGTGGTATGGCAGAACAAACTTTGGTACATCACGGGTGGTGAAGGTTGTGGTCAAGTTTCATCGGAATTGCGTGTGTAGTGTTATGGATTCGTCACTTCCGTCTTTGTAGTTTTCATCCACTGTAAGCATTTTTAGTTCCATGTACTATTCTTGGTATAGTTTGAGTGAAATGGAAATAACTGTTTTCAAAAGGGAAAAATTCGTGTTTTAAAAGAAAAACGAAATGGATCGGGAGAAACCGGAAGAGAAGAAGAGGAAGCGAGAGCGGAGCAAGTGAGGTCGGGGGAGAAAGCCGAGCTGCTTTGAGGTCTCGAGCAGACGCTGGCGAACGTGGGTCACGAGCGAAGATTGGTTTTCCCAGGAAAGGGATTCCTGTGACAGAGTCGTGATCGCTGTGACAGATAAACCTGCGTGACGGGTTTTGCGGTTGATTCCGAAGAGAATCGTTGTTGGAGAGCAGGTATGCCTCCATTACGGGCCCGTCCGCCATTTCGCCTCGATCCAGCCTTTTCACCTCACTCCAGCCATTTCACCGTGCCCAGCCGTGAGCCTGGTTTGTGTGTGTAACGTGGATTTCGATTGGGAATTTGCGGTTCTCCGTTTGGCTGCCGCTGAATGTTCATACCAGCGTCATTGTCTGGTGAACCGAGGGTGTGTCTTCCCAGTCGCCTTTTGGGTGCATCTTTGCCTGACCGAAGTCGGCCCGACACCCTCCCGCCCCCCCCCCCCCCCCCCAGCGGCTTGTCGGCAGTGTTGACTGTCAGCCGCCCGGGATTCTGGTCTCGATACGACTTTTTCTCTTGTGATCACCGGAGCATGGATCGACTTTGGCCTGGTGCCGGGACAGTGACTTTGGGAATGTTTCCTTTCGCTCACGTGAAGCACCGTGAGTTATTGAGTAAGAAACTGGTGGTACCATCATAGGAATTATATGGTATTTTGGTTGTGCAATTGAAAGTATATTGTACTTGTGCTGTTATTCTTGTGTGACATTAATGCAATACTTGGTTGGTATTGATTGGTTGGTGTGGTTTCACCATTGGTCATTGACACACATAATAACACGTCTTTCTGCCGTGACTCCTTTCGGGGCTCGGGGGTACACTGTGACCGGGGTTTGGGGAGGAGCACGTAACAGTAGTTTCTGAGAAGAAAGCAAATATCTATTTTGGGGGGTCAAAACTAGACCCACTTTGACCCCTGGTAAACCCCCTTAGATCCCGATTTTTTTTTAAATGCCGTGAACAAGCTTTAGTCACAACACATTAAATATAATTTGTGGCAAATATGGTCACAATCCCATCAGCGGTTTCGGAGAAGAAGTTTCAAGTGTTTCTGGACGGATGGACGGACTGACGACGGGCCATCGCATAAGCCCCCCTTAACTTTGTTCCAGGTGAGCTAAAAATCGGGCTGTGAGGGGTCTACTGGGGGGTTGCCTCCCAAAATAGGTATTTGCTCATTTTTCTAAAACTAAATATATATACAATTTCAATGAAACTTCACCACAACCTTCATCACCCATGATGTACCAATGTTTGTTCATGGCATTAGAAAAATTGGGGGCTGAGGAGGTATACAGGATGGGGGGAGGAGAGAGGGGGCTGAGGGGGGGGGGTAGGGGTTGCCCCCTAAAATAGGTATTTGTTTTGTTTGTTTAAAGTCTTATGATTATGTTAGTATGATTCTACATGCTGCCCTGTCTTCTAGAAACCAAACGTCGATGTCCCTGCTCTCAAATGTTGTGTTTGTGTCCTTCGCCCTCTCTCCCCATCTTGTCTACCGCACCCCTTATTTTGTGTTTTGTGTTGGTTTGTGTCGGTTTGACTTTTGTGTGATTAATGTTAGCTCTTTCACGAGCCTCAATCTTGTACACAAAAAAATATATATATATATATAATTCAAATTGGTTTAAAATACCTTTAGTCAGTGTAGTATACTGTTTATTCTACCAGGTGAGTGCCAGGGGTATTGCCCCTATGTTTATTTTTATTTAGTATCGACCTCGGGGAATAAAACAATGCAAATAAAAGAAGGAAGTGCTAAAGCATTATGAATGCCACATAAATGCAATGCCACAATAATGGTTGGACATTCTCAGCATTGTCCAGGCCAAGTGTGGTCTACATAAACGGATTCAGTTGAATAACAAATCGTCACACAATTATCTCTGCACGTGTACACCTATAATTTACACATGTAACTAATCTTCATCTGAGTCTGAGTTTTCATCCGAAACTCGTTTTAGAATGATATTTGAAATAGTTACAAAACGTAAATTGTTCTACCTGGCCGAGGTATGCGCTCTACCGAGCGCAGTCCTAGTTTGGCCCTGTATCCATATTATTCATCTCATACATCCTCCCCTGGTCCTTATTCATCCCCACATCCCTTATTTGTCTTTCCCACATCCCTTATTCCCCACATCCCAAGTCTCCCTCTTATTTTGTTCCTTAACCCTGCTCTTGGTGTTTCCCACACTTTCTACTGTCCCTTTTGTTCTGTCGTGTCCTGATCTATTCTGTGTTCTAGCTCTTCCATGATCTTTGACTTTGTATCCAAAAACAATTCTTCTGTGTGCATTTTTTCACCATTCGCCATCCATGTAAACAGAGGTAAGCTTCAGTGTAAAGTGATTTGCTTTGCATTGACATAGCTCAAACCTTCTGCATGGCATCTACATGAGATTTGTGGCATCTACATGAGGTGAGTTCCACCGAAATGCTCGAATCAGGTACCTTGACATTATAACATGGCTGTGTTGACCATCCAGAAGCTGACAGCCATGCCAGTTTGGAGAAGGGAGATCTTGAACTTCTTGCAATGAATGTTTCCACACAAGTGACTGCAAATCTCATACTCCCCCCCTCTTCACTCCCCTTACCCCAACCCCTCGTTGCCTTGCTTTCTCATTCATTTCATCATTTCACTCTGTCAACTGGATCATAAACACATGTTTTTAACAGCTATTGCTCAGTGGGAGCTCATAACCATTGTTCCTTGTTCTCCTTACTCTCTCCTCCCCTGTGATGACTGTACTTTCTCTCTTTGAGAGATGTTTGTTTGATTTGAACTGACATTATCAGCTTGGTTGGTTTTTTTTGGCTAAAAGATGCTTATGCATTTGGTACAATATTCAGAGTAAAGGAAAAACACGAAATAAGAATGCAGATGTCTGCCAACATGGGTTGCTGTTGGAAGTTTAAGATCCCTTGGGTTAGAGTATCTAACTAGGCCGGCGTCATGGCCAAATTCCAAATTCCTGCCCGGAATACCACTGGGAAGGAAATAGCAAACCATTCGGTGTAATCCTTGCCAAAGAGCTGCCTCAGCAGCAGGGATCTACCTCTGGGGATGGACCATTGATAATGTACAGGTGGACAATTCAGCGTGTCTACGTCACTGTCAATCTAAAGCTTTTGACTCTTCTTGCCAATGCTTGTGTCTATTAGGGTTATCAAATTTTATTAGATTGGATTATATGAGACTATTAGATATAAGACTGCCAACCATATAGATGAGCAATTATTGTGATCTATCCAGAAAGATATTTTGTCCTGCTGGAAATTGTACCGGCCCAATTCAACGAGAAGGTTAAAACTACCCGAACCCTACCCAAAATGAGAATTGATCTTGGAGGTGTATTACTATTGAATGTCCTTTGTGGTTTGGGCTCGTGTGTGTGTGTGTGTGTGTGTGTGTGTGTGTGTGTGTGTGT
The DNA here is from genome assembly GCF_964187855.1 of Myxine glutinosa. NCBI lineage: Eukaryota > Metazoa > Chordata > Myxini > Myxiniformes > Myxinidae > Myxine > Myxine glutinosa. The sequence goes on along the minus strand of NC_136264.1, from coordinate 153,129,226 downwards.
GTGTGTGTGTGTGTGTGTGTGTGTGTGTGTGTGTCACTAGAAATGTACCCGTAGCATCTTGGAAGTGAGGGGAGTGGGGAATAGAGGAGGTGGACGAGAGGTGAAGGCGGTGGAGAGTGTGTATCTCGTGTTTCGAGCATTAGCTCAACATCATATGAAAAGAGGCGGTTAACATTCTTCGTGACTTTCAGTTGATAAATTAATATCTTCTGTTGGATAAAAGTTTTTCTTCTCTGATCATCCATGAACACTCAACATCAGCCACACATCGTGGATCGGTAGTTATAACCTTCCCTTCTTGGCTTTCGGTTAATAAATATATATTCCAGTTGAGCGAAGCTCTTTTGCTCTAATGAAAGGCTAATGTTGGAAACTTCTGCAACACACTTCTTCACAAAGTAGCCAAAGATGACGTCCCCTCAAGTTAAAAGATAACGTGTAATTAAAAAAAAACATTTTTTTTTTTAATGTAAAAGGATGTAGGGATGATATGCCAAAAGGTATGTATACAAGGTAGGGATGGTCACAATAAATTATTATGTGAAACTATCCCAACTTCTTTCTTTGGACCTCCCCACAATGAATTTCAATGTGTTTGTGTTTAAACCAAGTCCTTAGCTTCAACCAATTTTGTGTTAAGTTGTCTGAAAATTAGAATAATAAGAATTGCAATTGGTATATTTTGCGTCGGTCAGTTTTGAGGCTCAGCGATGCTGTCCAAAAGTTTAATGAGTGTTATTGGATGTGAAATCCTCCACAGACGCCTGATCGGTACTTTATAGGTTTATAAGTTTCTATCTTGGTCGATGTTTTAGAGGATTTGTGTTGTATTAAACATAGGGAATGTTGACGCCATCCCTACTTCGGAAGTCCAGCGACCTCCTGACAAGACTACGTTACCTATATCTAAGTCGTGGGTATTAAAAATGCTGAAAATACCAGGAAAGTGAGATGCACTAACGGAGTGGCAACACGGGTTTTGAATGGGTGATGTTGGTCGTCCGCAGATGTTCCAAGAAGGATCGTCAAGCTCAGCGCATAGAGGAATGGCGGAAGCGCAACCAGAAATTCATTGGCACTAATGAACCAACTTCCTCCTCCAATTCTTCTTTACTGTCAGTAAATCTATTCCCGGCTCCTTACAAGGTAACTTCAATAATGGCTGTTTTGAATGGTATTTCCCTTCACAACTGTTCATGAAATATAAAGCAGGCCAAGACCATGTTTGTTACATAATGGTAATATTGAATAGTGGAGGTGGAAATGCATTGAGAGGACCTGAGAGATGCATCGAATGTGGTTGGACTACACAGATAGTCCCTACTTTGATGCTAGATCCTAGATTGATCCTGATGATCCTGATGATCAGAATCCTGATGATAGATTGATCCTGATGCTAGATTTGATGGATCCTTTGATCCAGATAGTCCGAGCAATGGAAGAGGAGGAAGCGAGGGTAGCATTGAAATTAGGTGGATTTCTTGAAGAGCAGTTGGTAAACTTCAAGATAAGCATTGTACAGGGCGGCCTGTAAGTCGCTTTACCTCTCCCCAGTGAATCATTCGTTCTGAAACTCTATTGATATACAGCTTTTATGTTGCTGTATGTACAATAATTAATCAATTACAGCATCCCTCTTTAGACAACGCTTCCGGTAGCCCTGAATGGTGCTGTGAAATTGGCCAGGCCTGCATGTCATGTTTATTTTTGTTTTTTTTTGAATACAAGATCAAGGCTCGTGTAAGAGCTAACATCAATCACAAAAAAAAAAAAACGGACCCAAAAAACATATAATAAAGGGAGTAGGAGACGAGATGGGGAGAGAGAGGGAAGCACACAAGTAAAACATTTGAGAGCAGAGACATCGGGAGATCTGTGGGAGGGAGAGGGGTGGGGGAGGGAGGCGGCGTGGGAAGGGGGGTGGGGGGGAGGGGTGGGAGAGGTATCAAACACATGAACACTGCTAGGACTTCCAGGAAAGAAGTCGGTATTTCAAAAAAGTGGATTTGGGGGTAATTAATTGGGGTAGAAAAGATCAAGATTTTGGATGGGGATGGAGGGATGATATGCCAAATGTCATCCCTACAAAGATGATTTCCAGCCTGATAAGAGATGGTGGTGAACAGCTGTTTTAAAGACCTGGAGGGAGGAGTGGGATTGAAGAGAGTGAGGAAGTTCGTTCCAGAGGTGGGAGAAAAGAGGAATGAAAGAGTGAAGGTGAGCAGTCTTGATTTTGGCAGTTTCACCAGAAGTGGGTTGCTGGCAGATCTTGTGCATCCTGTAGGAATATTTGGGGGGCAGAGCACATACAGAGCTGGGGGAGCTAGGCCGGAGAGGAGTTGGTGGAAGACAGGCCACCAACCTGCCTATGGTGAGTGAGTGAAAGGCCCTCACAGTTAGCTTCATCGCGGGAGTTTCCAATGATTCTGAAAGCTTTGGTTTCAACAGCGTGAAGCAGAGCTAGGTGTGAGGCAGGAGCACCAGCCCAGAGGGGAGAGCAGTATTCCATTGAGCGGTGGATGAAAGCCTTGTATGTGGTGAGGAACTTAGGTGTGCCAAGGAAGGACTTCGCCCGACGGAGGATGCCCAGTCGGCGACTGTCTTTGGGAGGCCAGTTTGGAAATGTGGTTTTCCCAGGAAAGTTAATGGCAGATAGTGAGACCCAAAAGCTTGAGTGACAGAACTTATTGGAGAGGATTGTTGAGAAAGTAGATGGGAGGGTTGTCCAGTCGGTCTTTTCGGAGAGACATAGTGAGAGCGTGTGATTTTTCAGGATAGAAAGACATGTTCCACTTGTTTGACTCGTCTGTGATTTTGTCCAGCTCTGCGGAGAGTGACGAGGCTGCAGACTGCCGATCTGAGGGATGAGGTATGGAGCGGCAGAGAGTGGAGTCATCAGCAAAGAGATAGAGAGGATTTTCCAGAGAGTAGGAGAGATCATTGATGAAGACCAGAAAAAGCACAGGGCCCAGAACACTGCCTTGGGGAACTCCAGCCTGAACAGGAAGGGGAGATGAGAGAAATCCATTCAGGGCCACACGTTGGCTGCGACCAGAGAGGAAGTCCACAATCTGTCCATGGAGATTTCCATGGATACCATAGGAGGAGAGTTTGGTGAGCAGAGCGGTGTGCCAGACCGTATCGAAGGCACGTGATATGTCAAGGGAGACAGCTCTGATTTCCTGTTTGGCAATGAGGACCCTCCATCCATTGTTGAGACAGCAGAAGCAGCATGTCCAGAGTAGAGTGACCTGGTCTGAATCCAAATTGATGATCAGAGATCAAGCCATTGGAGAAGAGGAAGGATTTGATATCTGAAGCAATGATGGATTCCATGACTTTGCTGATAATTGGGAGCAGGCTGATTGGTCTGTAGTTGCAAGGATCTTTTTTTGCACCATTTTTGTGTAAAGCGGTAATGTTGGCCGGTTTCCAAGCTGATGGCAGATGACCTTGAGCAAAAGAGAGGGTGTGAAAGAGCAGCAGAGCAGGATTTTAAGACCCGTGGGCTGATGCTGTTTGGTCCAGTTGCAGAATCAGAGTTAAAATCGATCAGGTTTTCATCAAAAATAATAATAATAATAATCAGAGTACAATCAGGTTTTGTACCTTTGATTATTATTTCGGTAAAATAACTCGGAATTGCTACGGTGACTCTGCTCTGATCCTTCTGCTTCATCACCCCCGTCCCGTTGCACACAAGAATATCATTACAGTGCAACATTAACACTGTACATAAACGTTGAACCTGAATTCCTTATCCTGTTTCATCATTTGCTTGTTGTATATTTGCATTATTGAATGATTATTTGTAGAATTCAGAACTTTGCTGTGGCTAAACGTTTTCTGAACTGCCCAGAATCCATTATTCATGGAATGCATGCTGAATGGTGCTTTCTGTGTCAGTAATTTGAGCCAATAGCTTGGCACCATCCCTCAAAGTTTTCTCGATCAGCTGGGGGTTTAAACTTGATACAGATCATGTTTGGGTTGGAAATAGATTCTCATTCGATTATTCCATTATTTTTGTTGGAATCGGAATTGGAAAGCCTCATTGTCAACCATTTGATTCAACTAATTTCCTGCTGCTTTTTGTTTATGGCCACAGATCAATCGTGGTGATGAGATATCAAGTCGCCTGCAAAACACACTGGGGAGGTATGACGAAATGAAAGACGTCCTCATCCATCAATGTAACCAGTGCTATCTCGTTGGTGTCTCGCACCCACCCAACCATCAAGCTGCGGATCAATCCATACCAGCTTTTCCAGAGAAGCCAAGTAGCAGCTTGCGGGCACCTCACAGCTTCAGAAAAGGTTTGTCTGCAGGTTTCTGCTGCATCTGTTTGCTCTCTTCAAATTTTTAATCTCCAAAGCTGTAGGCAATTTATGTGATGAATATACCCACCAAAGAGTAGAATGAATTATTATTTAAGCAAGGCATTTAATTCTACTTTTGTTGGTAACTTTAAAGAATGTGCACTAAATTATATTGTACTTTTATTTATTTATTAATCAACTCGTACAAAGCCTGCCAAATATGACTGGTTGGAACATTTTATTCGACGGTGCAGCCCCGTGAGCATTCCAAAGTCCAAATCCTTGTCCTAGTGTCAGATGTTCTTATATTTTCTTTACTTATTAGACATTGTACAGACGTAAATCAACATTCATTTTTACTCTGCGTGCATTGCACATCACGTGCAGCGAACTTAACCTCTGTGTCCCTTGTATTTATTGTTTGTTTTTTAACGCTTCTGTACACCGCCCTTGAGGCTCGGCTTGCAAGCCACCATCTACATTTCCAATAGAAGAGATATAATAACTATTTTATGGAAAATGATTTTCGAGTTTGCTTTATCCTCAAAAGTAGACCGTAGTGAACACACATTCGTGTTAAAAGATTAGCCTTTAAAACCTACCATTATGAAGGGGGACAGCCATCTGTACAAACACATTCACTGATATTGTGTTTTATTTGGTAGTGATGAAGATATTTTTAGACAGTTGTTACGTGGTCCCCTCGGTGAATACCTGGTCTCAGTGACCCCCGGACCGTGAGAGGAACTTCGCCAGAAAGCTGTATTATATATGCGCTTTCGCCACGCAATCCATATGAATTTCACCCAAGAGACAACTGACGTTCAAGGATATATTTCAATGGTAATGATACCATACAATTTCAATGACACAACCATCAACAATATTTCAATGACACAACCACGGAGATTTTCCCCGAGCAATCAACAATACACTACCATCAACAATTCCCCAGCCACAATCAATTCCCTATGAGTAAGATGGCCATCTTATATACGTGTGTCCCGGTGAGTACTCACGACACCCTTTTGGTCTCGGTCCCGCACAATGTCTCTGGGCCCCTCCTGACCAAGATGATAGTCGGCGTCGCCGCACTCGGGCGGTTGAACGAACCCCGGGTGGACGTGTTTCCACCGGGCAGGTATCGTACCCGGCACCCCGGCTACAGCCCCTCGCGGCCACGCGACGCGGGGACGGGAAAGCAAGCCAAAAGCCCCACGCCGCTTGCCAGGCGTGTTAGGCCCCAACGGGCGACCCGCACGCGTCTGTTTAGACGGTGCCGCGAACGATGCCAGACGCGGGGTGGATGCACGGCCCCACGTCAACTTGCCGTCTCCACCGGGCAGGTACACGTCCCGGTGATTCCTCTCGCCAGACAGGCTTCGGAACGCCGCTTTTCCACGCAGCGCAAGGTCGATCCCACCTTTGGTCGGAGCGGGGCGAGGAAGAATAATACTCGTCCTTTTTTCCTCGTGTCTTTTCCTCTTCCGTTTCCGGTCACTTCCGTTTCCGGCCACTCCCTCAGAAGGGCTCCTGACCCTCCAACCACAACAACTACACAACAACTTAATATACTACACACGGATAAGCAAAGACCTGAATGGTAATTCACATACATTCACATAAATATGTAACACTCCCCCCCTTCAAGAAAGAAAGTTTGAACCCAGCGAAAACTTTCTTTGCCGGCCAATTTGGAGAAACAAACCAGATAACTCAACCCCCCCCACATTATCCTTTCCCCCCGGGCACAGTTATCACTTAAAAATAAAGCAACCAAAATTTCACCACAACCCCTCCAGATTACTCCCTCTGCACTAAGTACCAACAACGACATTGTCCCTGCCAAATCAAACTCCATCTCATGACCCTCTGACTTTGACCGTCAGTTTCTTGGGAATGAAGGTTAAGGGGTTGATCAAAGATCCAAAGTTAAGCAACTCGATAGCACTTTTTCCGGGAGGCCAAGCCGAGTATTCACTACATGGATGCCTTTAGGAACGCGGAGTTCACGGTTAGTCCGTGCAGGAAAGTTCTCTACATGGGCGCCTTGAGGAACGTGGAGTTCACGGTTAGTCCGTGCATGAAAGTTCACTACATGGACGCCTTTAGGAACGGCGTTCACGGTTAATTCGTGTAGGAATCTTGGCTCGGCGGCTCCGCCGCCTTCAGTGCTTCAACTTCTCTGAACTTCCCTAATAATTAGGGTGGGACCACTGGTCCCTGTAGTCCCATGAATAGCGGTCTCCTTCTCGGCCACTACCAAAACTACCGCCCAGTGGTCCTCTCCTGTAGACCTCTCGACGCCTACGAAATGCCTTCCCTACTGTTATGGTCCGACCCTCCAAATCCTTGCCATTCCAATTCTTCTCTGCCTCTCTGGCGTCTTTTGTGCTGGCAAACGTGACAAAGCCGAACCCTCTTGACTGTTGCGTTTCCCAGTCTCTTACCAACCGCACTTCCACCAGCGGCCCATATCTGTTGAAGACAGAGGTCAGAACTTCTTCCTCTGTTTTGAAGTTCAGTCCCCCTACAAATAACTTGGCACTTTTGTCGCCATCCCGAGCTGGTGTGGTGTTATTTTCCCTGCTGGGCTCTTTACCAACCCTCAGGTTACCATAAACTTGACCCCCGGCCAAATCATTCCCGATAACCACAGATACATCCTCTACAGGAAGCGTGGCTTGTAAACCGACGGTGACCGGTCCTGACACCAAATCGGACTCCAACTGGATGACCTGAAGGGGAGCACTAACACCGCCCCCGATCCCCTGTAAACGAACACTATCCCCCGTTGCCGTCTCCTCGGACCATGGCAAAATGCCTTCAAGCATTAAAGATTGATGGGCCCCTGTGTCCCTCAATATCCTAACCGGTCTCCGGTTAGTCGAGGCTCCATCCAGTGACACAAACCCCTCTGAAATAAATGGTTGGTAACCCTTTTGATGGCGATTTCTTACGCTAGCCATCGCATTCGGAGTTGTAATAGTCGGACTCCGCTCTGGGTTGTCCCTTTTCATGAGGTAACAAATGGACATCAAGTGTCCAGGTTTCTTGCAAAACGCGCAAGTAGGCCCGGAGGAAAAACTCGGGGTCTGCCTCGGGCCCCCCGAACTATAAGTTTGTCTTGGGCCCGCATCCCTCTGATTTCGAACCGGTGGGGTATCATAGTTGTCCCCATAATCATCTCGAGGCCGCCGCCATGTATGGTCGTTCTCCGCACCTGCTGTTCCCCACCTCCCCTGCGGAGATCTAGGCGAGGAGTTAGGTTCGTGGACCCCTATTCGGTGGGTTAAGGCATAATCATCTGCCATGGTGGCTGCGTCCCACAACTTTGGTACCTTCTTTTCCTGCAGGTACACTTTGATGTCCTCGTGGACACACTGCTGGAATTCCTCCACCAGGATCAAGTCCCGCAATGTCTCGAAGTCTTTCCCGACTCCTTTTGACTCACACCACCGATCAAACATGTTTTCTTTCACTCTGGCAAACTCCACATGGGTCTCACTCTCCCTCTTCCTGGCATTCCTGAATTTTTGCCTGTAAGCTTCCGGAACCAACTCATAGGCCTTGAGGATGTGCTTCTTCAGTACCTCATAATCTGCACATTGGTCCATTGGTAGTGCCGAATAAATTTCCTGAGCTTTCCCCACCAGCACACTTTGCACGAGTATGGTCCAGGCCTCCTCCGGCCAGTTTAATTGTCGAGCCACTTTCTCAAAGTGTGGAAAAAATTTCGCGACTTCTTTTTCACTGAACGGTGGAACCAGCCTCACATGTCTGCCCACATCCCAGGTTTTCTGGTTAGGTGTCGACCCCGTCAGCAAGGGTGGTGCCTCTCCCCGTTCTCTCATTAACTCCAGCTCCTTGAATTTGATTTCTTGCTGAAGCTCCATGTCACGTTCCTTTAATTCCCTTTCCGCTTTTCTCTCCTCTGCTTCGAGGTCCCTTGCAGCTCTCCTCTCCTCCGCTTTTCTCCCTTCTAACCTTTCCTGGAGTTCTCGTTCCACTCTCCTTTCCTCTGCTTGTTTCTCTTCTCTCCTCGCTTCTGCTTTCCTTTCTGCTTCTGCTCTTTCCTTTTCTGCTTTCCTTTCTTCTTCTGCTCTTTCCTTTTCTGCTTTCCTTTCTTCTTCTTTTAACCTTTCCTGGAGTTCTCGTTCCACTCTCCTTTCCTCTGCTTGCTTCTCTTCTCTCCTCTCCTCTGCTTTCCTTTCCTCTTCTGCTCTTTCCTTTTCTGCTTTCCTTTCTTCTTCTGCTCTTTCCTTTTCTGCTTTCCTTTCTTCTTCTGCTCTTTCCTTTTCTGCTTTCCTTTCTTCTTCTGCTCTTTCCTTTTCTGCTTTCCTTTCTTCTTCTTTGATCCGTTCCTGGCTCCGTAATTGCAACTCCAGTTTCCAGAGCTCAACGTCTTCTGGTTCTTCGGGTAGCCACTCCCAGGCTAACTCGTCCCATGTTCCTAATCCCACCATAGATTGTATCACCGTGGCCTGCAACTCTGCCTTCCTCAAATTAGTTCGGACCTCCAAGTTAAAATGTTTGGCCAATTTCAAGAGGTCCGACTTTAGCAACGCTCGGAACTGTGCCTCACTCGGGGTTACCCCAAAGTTCTGTGCCACAAACGCCATGGTGCCTATCGTTAACACCTGTTAACCTTCACCCAAGTAGTCTAGTAGGAAGACTAGGTCCCCCTGCACCCCCCGGAGATATACTTCTAATCAGTGTTTCTAGATTGGAAAAAATGTGTAGAAAATGACTAGCTATGGCCCCAAGCTGAAAAAATGTCCCACATACCATTTTTATGCAAATTACTGCTGCCATTATCAAAAAAAGACTAGGTCCCCCTGCAACCCCCGGAGATATACTTCTAATCAGTGTTTCTAGATTGGAAAAAATGTGTAGAAAATGACTAGCTATGGCCCCAAGCTGACAAAATGTCCCACATACCATTTTTATGCAAATTACTGCTGCCATTATCAAAAAAACGATTTTTGACATATCTCAGCCAATATTGCAGATAATTGAAAAATGAAGGTGTCTAGACCCATGTTTTGAAGGGCATAGATCATGATAGAACTATTCATAACATGATTACATGTGTCTATGGTATACTAGTATGCTAATTAGTGCTTTATTTACAAAATAATCACAGTTTTACGAAATAATAGACTCATATTAAGGTCCGTCTACACAGACGTTAACACAAAGTTTTATTTTTCTAAATATTTCTATTTTGACAGTTGTAATATTTAGAAAAATAAAACTTTGTGTTAACGTCTGTGTAGACGGACCTTAATATGAGTCTATTATTTCGTAAAACTGTGATTATTTTGTAAATAAAGCACTAATTAGCATACTAGTATACCATAGACACATGTAATCATGTTATGAATAGTTCTATCATGATCTATGCCCTTCAAAACATGGGTCTAGACACCTTCATTTTTCAGTTATCTGCAATATTGGCTGAGATATGTCAAAAATCGTTTTTTTGATAATGGCAGCAGTAATTTGCATAAAAATGGTATGTGGGACATTTTTTCAGCTTGGGGCCATAGCTAGTCATTTTCTACACATTTTTTCCAATCTAGAAACACTGATTAGAAGTATATCTCCGGGGGGTGCAGGGGGACCTAGTCTTTTTTTGATAATGGCAGCAGTAATTTGCATAAAAATGGTATGTGGGACATTTTTTCAGCTTGGGGCCATAGCTAGTCATTTTCTACACATTTTTTCCAATCTAGAAACACTGATTAGAAGTATATCTCCGGGAGGTGCAGGGGGACCTAGTCTTCCTACTAGACTAAAGACTTTACCCCAATTTCTCAAAAATTTTTTTTAATAATTAATTAATTAATTTTAATTAATAAAAAAATTATTATTTTATTATTTTATACAATTTTAAATCCCGGACGTAGACCCAATTGCGAAACCGCAAATCGTAATTTGGACGAGCCCCCAATTCTGTTACGTGGTCCCCTCGGTGAATACCTGGTCTCAGTGACCCCCGGACCGTGAGAGGAACTTCGCCAGAAAGCTGTATTATATATGCGCTTTCGCCACGCAATCCATATGAATTTCACCCAAGAGACAACTGACGTTCAAGGATATATTTCAATGGTAATGATACCATACAATTTCAATGACACAACCATCAACAATATTTCAATGACACAACCACGGAGATTTTCCCCGAGCAATCAACAATACACTACCATCAACAATTCCCCAGCCACAATCAATTCCCTATGAGTAAGATGGCCATCTTATATACGTGTGTCCCGGTGAGTACTCACAACACCCTTTTGGTCTCGGTCCCGCACAATGTCTCTGGGCCCCTCCTGACCAAGATGATAGTCGGCGTCGCCGCACTCGGGCGGTTGAACGAACCCCGGGTGGACGTGTTTCCACCGGGCAGGTATCGTACCCGGCACCCCGGCTACAGCCCCTCGCGGCCACGCGACGCGGGGACGGGAAAGCAAGCCAAAAGCCCCACGCCGCTTGCCAGGCGTGTTAGGCCCCAACGGGCGACCCGCACGCGTCTGTTTAGACGGTGCCGCGAACGATGCCAGACGCGGGGTGGATGCACGGCCCCACGTCAACTTGCCGTCTCCACCGGGCAGGTACACGTCCCGGTGATTCCTCTCGCCAGACAGGCTTCGGAACGCCGCTTTTCCACGCAGCGCAAGGTCGATCCCACCTTTGGTCGGAGCGGGACGAGGAAGAATAATACTCGTCCTTTTTTCCTCGTGTCTTTTCCTCTTCCGTTTCCGGTCACTTCCGTTTCCGGCCACTCCCTCAGAAGGGCTCCTGACCCTCCAACCACAACAACTACACAACAACTTAATATACTACACACGGATAAGCAAAGACCTGAATGGTAATTCACATACATTCACATAAATATGTAACACAGTATGCAATAGATGAATCAAGAATTCAATGTCCATCAACTTTTGTCAGAAGAAGAATCACAAATTTTAATTCCCGAGGAGGATAACACTCTCTGTTTACAAGGAAATACACAGCAAGAAACAATAACCTTTATCAAACCAAGAAGAACATACTACAATTCACGAAAGCACATTGCAAGATTCACAACAAGATCCTAGATCAAAGTCCTAAGTGAAAAATCCTGGTACAGTAGAGATGTACATCAAAGGAAACATCCTAAGGATACACCAAATAACAGTAGCATGCACAGTATTGTCACGCAACTCCAATTAACATCAGAGTTGCGGACAGCCTAAACGGTCTTATTCGGAGGCAACTATCCAAACACGGATTCGGCTATGGCCGCGCGGGAGGAAGAAGGGAAATGGAGGCTGCGGCGAAAGCACTTAACTGCAGCACGCCGGCCGGCGTAGCTCCGGTCCTGTGAGAGGAAATTAACTGAAGCGGCACAGGTTTGAATGGGAAAGGAAAATAATACAAGGGTTTATTCAAATGAAACATGCAGGAAAGGAAAATGCGCGCCGATAATAAATATCCTAATCGGGATCCCGCACACCAGACCTCAAATACAAAACGGGGGAATATGAATTAACAAAGAAACACGTCTTTTGTGTCAAAATGTACGCGGATGCGGCCTTATCTTGTTTTTGTCGTCTTGGTGGCTGCCATCCAACACCACTCCGTCCGGCCCGATCGCACACCACGAGGTCCCTCACTCCAAGTCCCACAAGGCCTCTCAGCACTGAGCACCACACACCAAGCACCGATCAGCACGAGGTGGACAGCAGGACAGCGAGCTCCACTCGGGCTACACCTCAGCCCAACTCAGGTCGGGATCTCTGAACGACTCGACCGGGCTGCTCAAAACAACTCCCTATGGCTCAACTGCCAACTTTGCGAACTGCGCACTGCGAACTGGCAACGCAACTCAGGCTCCCTCTCCTCGTGCTGAACTCAGGATCTCAACTCGACTCGGGTGCACACAAACTCTTGACTCAGACCTCACTCAACATGCTCAACTCTCCAATCAACTGAACTCAACTGCCGAAAATGGCGTCCGGCCCCCGGTAATATCTCCGGCCGATGACGTCACATTGGCGCACTGCTCTGCCAATCAGAGCCTCCCACGGCTCGCCGACTTGTCCAGGGGCACGCCCACTGCGCCACCGCCAACTCCTGTCCCCGACTCCGTGGTCACAGCACGTGCCATGCGAGGTGGGTAGGCCTCTCGGAGGTGTAAATGGTGGCGGCCAATTGTGGCGGTGTTCCAGCCTGATTTCTTCCTAAGTCATGTCAGGGGGGAGGTGTCATTTAGTGTTGTACTAAAGGTCGTAACTAATGTTTATGTGGTCTGCAGTGCCATAATGGACAAAGGTTTGATGACCAGGTTGGACTCACAGGGGCGTTATCTTTAATCCCTAACTACTAACTACCACACAAATCTCCTGGTAGATTCACAATTATACACCATAACCCGCCAAAACGCCTAAACATGGACTTATTACAGGAAGTGTTCCTTATCGCGACATCTCGAAGCATGTTACCTACACAGATCTACTCTGCTCTACATTTTGCTCAATTCCCAGACATAACACAGCCCCCCACCTGGAACCGTAGCTCCTGCTGGGTTCACTGCAGGCGCTACCATTCCAGCCTTAACACTTACTGTCTCACACTTACTTAACCTATGAAATCAATCAGGAAGGGCTGTGGGAAGTGAGTCGGACTACCTACCTACACTTCCTTAACATGCTAAACCCCTTAACCATCACGCAATCAAATATGTACATTTTCTTCATTCCATCGCTCCTGTGGTGGGAGGAACAAAACAACACGCAACACTAACTTAACCACAAACTTAGCCACTTACAAAAATTCAAAACTCTAACCTTTGTACATACCCCAGTCAACAGACCGCGCCCCCCGGTGGATGCCACAAGACACAACCTTACCTGCGGCGCCATCCCCAATGCACCCCCTAAATTTCCACGGGCCCTGTCCAGATGTTGCAGGTGATTGACATGGCTCGGTGGATTTCGCCCGCATTCATGCAACACAGACCCCTTAACCACTCATTCTCATTCCACCACTCATTACTGCATTTCAAAAATCAACAAAGCACTTACTCAATACACCCCCCCCCCCCTGCAGGACCATGGCATTGATGTCATTCGTGTGTGTGTGCATTCCTCAACTAGGCAGCGGGGAGGTACCGCACAAAAAGATGGTGGGGGCGCTTCAGGCTGTGGTGCCCGCAGTCCCAAACAAGTCAACCGACTTACAAGTTCATTGCCCCCCCCCCCCCTTTACCTCTTGGCCCTGTGACAGCCCAACAGCCCCTTTCCGCTGTTACCTCGCCGGTGAGGGTCTCCACACACACCAGGCTCCTCCGCGGCCTCCTGCTTCAGCGCAGCAACACGGGTCACCGGGGGACTTCCTCACCCCGCGGCGCCCAACCAGACCCTCCACCGATGAGCTCCAATTTCCAGATACCACCGGCTGCCAGGGTAATTGCCGCAGAGGGGGGCCGCAGGCATCGCTCCTCAGAGCTTGATCCGTACCTGCGGACACACACACCTTCCCCATCCACAAGATCCCCAAAACACACTTCCTTCCCTGCTGCCATTCAATTCTCAACACAACTCTGCACAATTCAGCACAATTCCATAGATGGTGTAAACGGTGTTACAAAGCTTCCCATTGCCTGCTACATGTGAAATCCCATTCACATTTCAAATCATTGAATCATTACACATTTCCATAAGCAAAATAATCACCCCTTACTCATTTCCTCCAATAATCATCACTCACTCTCCATTTCCAGTTTCCACTCTCACGACCACATCAAAACACATACACCAACAACAACAACTACATGCATTTTAAGGCCATGTTCCCTGCTAGAGCGGGGGTTAGCCTTGCGGTCCCCATGACAATCTTCTCCATTTTGCCCTATTTTCTGCATCTCTCCTTGTTAACCCCCTTGCCCGCATTTCTTCTTCCACCATCTTTAGCCAAGTCTTTCTCGGTCTTCCCCGTCCTCTACTTCCTTCTACATTAACTTCCATCACTCTTCTCAACCAGTCACTTTCATCTTTCCTCAATACATGACCAAACCATCTCAACCTGTTCCTCTTCACAGCATCAATCACAGGCAATATTCCCATCATCTTTCGCAATTCATCATTTGTCTTCCTCTCTCTCAACGATACTCCGCACATCCATCGAACCATTCGCATTTCCACCCTTTCCAGCCTTCGTTGCTGCTCTACGTTCATTACCCATGTCTCGCTCCCATAAATCATAACACTTCTCACACATGCAGCATACACCTTTCCCTTCAGCTTCAGCGACACTCTCCTCCTCATCAGCACGCCACTCAGTTCCCGAAACTTCTTCCATGCACATCTCACTCGAGCAACCGTTGCCGAGTCTGATCCACCTTCTCCATTCAGCATGTCTCCGAGGTAGCAAAATGTTTTCACACCTTCCAGCTTCACGCCGTCTCCAAGATCCAACTCAACATTTCCTCCATCTGCAGCTCCCTCTGTGCACACCTTACATTTGAATGTAGCTGCCACACTGGTTAATAACCCTCTCAGACCACTACATTTTTGATGAACCCACTCAGCACACATTGTACATTGAATGGAGTTCACTCCGACACCCTTCCTGCACACAGCACACGGCCACTTCCCAGTTCTTTCCACCTCACCACATGCTTTACCACTTGCCATCACCTTTGTCTTTCCGATATTCACCTTCGATATTCGATATCGATTCGATATTCATCAAAACACATAACCACAACACAAAAACATACGCCACCCACAAGACACTGTGTGGCCCACATTTCATCCCCTCACCGGCCATGTCATCACTCTCACCCGCCTCCCAACTCCAAATTACATGTCCCGAAGTTTCCAAGCAAGTCCTGAAGCCTGGGACAGTACACATCCAACAGTCACCTCAAGTGCAGGTAATTATCGGTTGGTCAGGTCCAAAGTGCAATCCACCCTTCACAATCCCAAAATTTCTCATTGGGCCTACCAAATTCTTCCAAATTTCTCTTTTGTCCCCACTACACTGGCAGGTATGTGGATCCGCATCCAACGGTGATCATCACTACACAACTACCAGTGGCCATGACAGCTCTGCACCTCTACCGTGCAAGGGTCATCGGGACAAGGTGAGCAGTCAAAACGCCAACATGGCCCATGAGTGTCCACAAGGGTGCGACCCAACATCCATCCTTCGGCCCCCCTGCCAGGAACACAGCTGCACCAGCCCCAGCTGGCCAATGTGGTGAGCACTTGCTGCCACAGCACACATTAGCGCACACACAATCTCGGCCCTGGGGGGCACGGTCGCAGTGCGTGGCATCCCTACAGCCACGTCCCCTGCACCTCCCCATCACCCCCCAGTCCGACTACGCACACAACCTCGGCCGTAGGTGGCACGGTCGCAGTGCGTGGCATCCCTACAGCCATGTCCCCTGCACCTCCACATCATCCCCCAGTCCGACCACAGAACTGCAGCCCCCCCAGTGCTCACCCACCCTTGACCACACCAAGGTCCAGTCGACAGCCATGCTCCACCAGGAGACCCACCCAGAAGACATGGTCCACACACCTCGGACACCCAAAGCACCACGTTGACCCTCAGACTACACAACTACATCCCCATGATCCCGCGTCCCAAATATCAGCACAGTCGCCCCCGCAACCAGTTGAAAGCTGTGTCTTGCTACCCTATTAATTTTTATCACAGCCTCCAACACTTTGGTCTGACACACCTGGATCAATAATGGCGTCATTATACAGTGTCCACCATAACATTTCAAAAAAAAAATCACCCTTAAATTTGCATCTAACCCACAGATTACCCATGCCAAACATTTTTCACATTTCACTAACCTCACCAAAGAAAGATGCTTTGCCATACACATGCCAGCCGAGCATGGCCCATATGCTCGGCTCGTTACACATTCCAAATTCACCAACCCCATGGCTCTCTTCCCAACCCGAGAGTCCATAAATCATAACGGAGCATCTGTGGAAGGTCACTCTCACACCATCACGTTCCACAGATGCCCCAATGGTTGTCCGGCAGGCTGTCTCATTCCTGTCCATGCGGATTGACCCGCGTCCATCGACCAACCAGCATGTCAGGTTACCACATGCTGGTTGACCCAAAGTCTCAGGAGGAGGGTGCCAGGCCGCATGCCCGGGTGGTCACCACATCAGGCCCAAGTTGGCCATCCGCACTGCCACCACCAAAGCGCGACCCACAACACCTCCCCCTAGTGGTCCTCAATATTTGCCATCCCAGGCTTGAGAAACCACCTCGGACCCCCCAGGGGGAGGTCTTAACCCCCACCAGGGTCCTGTGACCCTGCCGGCCCGAGCCACACGCCAGGACAGCGCCCCGACGGACAAGGGACGCCACACTTCACCAGACCCCCCGTGGGGCCCAGGTCATACCATGCCACCCATGGCTGGACCCCACGTCCAAATATCGCCAGCACAGCCCCCCAGCTGGCTGGCATTCGCAAATTTTGAAAGGGGCAACTTTTGCCTGAGGCCATCCCCACTAACCTCTCCTGGTCCAAATCCCGCAGCCCGGGGACCAACCCCAACCAAGGCTGCTCCAAATAAAATTCCCATTTTAATTTAATTTTAAATTTCTTTTTAGAAATTTTGATTTCCCATCCCAAACCGCAGCTGCAGGTAACAACTCCCTCGGGTTGTTCTGCCCCTCCCTGCAGCTGGTCCAAATTCCCAATGGGGACCAAATCTCCGGAGGCTCTTTCTCCCGATCCTCCAAGGTCCAAATCCAGCCCGGAGCCAACACACTCCCCCAACTAGTTGTCCACTTTTGGAGCCTCCGTTGCCAAATCGTAGTGTACGGTGAGAGTCCCCTCGGTCATTCCAACCACCTCCTCGGACCGACTCACCTTATTACCCAGACTCCTTTGGGCCCAGTCAACCTTTACCTCTTTGGGACTGTCCCAGGTCCCCAGCCGCTGAATCAAATCATCCTCTTCCTCATCATTATTCCCACAAATCATTTCTGGCCCCGCCAGGCTTTGATCAATATCCCCAATAAATACCCGGTCCGGCTCCACCACACGGACCCCCAATATTGTTACCCCCTCTTGCTCCGCACCACCGCCCTGGTGCTGCACCATTTCAAATTCATCCCCCGGTTGAGGTGTCGTGACATCCACCCGGTCCCGACAAACAACCAGGCCAGAACGTGGGAAACATTCCCCATTACAATTTTGGCACTCCACGCTCACATGTTGGCATTCCCCATCTACCTGTTCCCATGCCACAATCAAGTCTTCCACATTTACCTGTTGGCACTCCACGTTCACCTGTGGACTCGCCCCTTCTTCCTGTATGCATTCCCCATCTACATGTAAATTTCCTTCCCTACCTTCCTCATTTTCTTCAAATGCGATTCCCGGTGCAATTCCCTGCTCGTGAGCAACATGCACATCTGCATGGGCCGTACTCTCTCCCATTCCCAATTGGCACTCCACGCTCCCCTGTAGGCATTCCCCATTAGCCTCTTCATCTACCATTCCTGGTGCAATCCCCAATTTGCCTTCCCCCCGTTCAGATTCAAACCCTGCCACATTTGGCTTCTCCTGTGCCCCGACGGCACCATTCGTTCGTCCTTCCTTCCATTTATTCGTACATCCATCAATTATATTTCCCATTCGCTCAAAATGGGCATCCATTAATTCCTTTTAAAATTTCATTTAGGCCTGGGTGTCTATGGGGGCCGTCTTGATAGTCGCGGAGGAAGTTCCAATGCTATCCTCGATTTCCCCCATTTCCGGCTCACTCCCGATCCTTCCCACATCTTCCATTCTCCTTTCCATACCGCTCACCTCCTCCTCCATAAAGGAGGTCGCTTTCCCGCACGGCTTTTCCAACAGGAATTGAAATAATTTAATGACGCACCTTTCGCGTCGTGCAAGCCCAATCGACGATATAAAATTTTCTTTGCCTCCGACTACAAAAATTCTTCTTTCCAAATTCTCCACACTCCTTGACACCAATTTTTTTTTTTTCTAGGGTTCCATCCCACTCCTCGACAACAGTTGTCACGCAACTCCAATTAACATCAGAGTTGCGGACAGCCTAAACGGTCTTATTCGGAGGCACGGATTCCAATCGGATTCGCGGATTCGCGGATATCGCGGATTCCAATCCAAACACGGATTCGGCTATGGCCGCGCGGGAGGAAGAAGGGAAATGGAGCCTGCGGCGAAAGCACTTAACTGCAGCACGCCTGCGTAGCTCCGGTCCTGTGAGAGGAAACTAACTGAAGCAGCACAGGTTTGAATGGAAAAGGAAAATAATACAAGGGTTTATTCAAATGAAACAGGCAGGACAGGAAAATGCGCGCCGATAATAAATATCCTAATCGGGATCCCGCACACCAGACCTCAAATACAAAACGGGGGAATATGAATTAACAAAGAAACACGTCTTTTGTGTCAAAATGTACGCGGATGCGGCCTTATCTTGTCTTTGTCGTCTTGGTGGCTGCCGTCCAACACCGCTCCGTCCGGCCCGATCGCACACCATGAGGTCCCTCGATCCAAGTCCCACAAGGCCTCTCAGCACCATGCACCAAGCACCGATCACCACGAGGTCGACAGCAGGACAGCGAGCTCCACTCGGGCTACCCCTCAGCCAAACTCGGTTCGGGATCTCTGAACGACTCGACCGGGCTGCTCAAAACAACTCCCTATGGCTCAACTCTGCGAACTGCGCACTAAGAACTGCCAACGCAACTCGGGCTCTCTCTCCTCGTGCTGAACTCAGGATCTCAACTCGACTCGGCTGCACACGAACTCTTGACTCAGACCTCACTCAACGTGCTCAACTCTCCACTCAAATGAACTCAACTGCCGAAAATGGCGTCCGGCCCCCGATAATATCTCCGGCCGATGACGTCACATTGGCGCACTGCTCTGCCAATCAGAGCCTCCCCCGGCTCGTCCAGGGGCACGCCCACTGCGCCACTGCCAACTCCTGTCCCCGACTCAGTGGTCACAGCACATGCTATGCGAGGTGGGTAGGCCTCTTGTAGGTGTAAATGGTGGCGGCCAATTGTGGCGGTGTTCCAGCCTGATTTCTTCCTAAGTCATGTCAGAGGGGAGGCGTCATTTAGTGTTGTACTAAAGGTCATAACTAATGTTTATGTGGTCTGCAGTGCCATAATGGACAAAGGTTTGATGACCAGGTTGGACTCACAGGGACGTTATCTTTAATCCCTAACTACTAACTAACACACAAATCTCCTGGTAGATTCACAATTATACACCTTAACCCGCCAAAATGCCTAAACATGGACTTATTACAGGAAGTGTTCCTTATCGCGACATCTCGAAGCATGTTACCTATTCAGATCTACTCTGCTCTACATTTTGCTCTACCTCCAGAAATAACAGTATACTATACAGTCAACATACAGTGTAGACAAACCAAGTAAAATCCTAAGTACAACATTTACAACATAAGTGAAATCCTAAGTACAACAAACCAACATTTACAAACCAAGTGAAAATCCTACTATTTGGACGTCAGTCCTGACATTTATACTAGTTGAAAGTGGGAGGAGAAAGTGGAGAGGGAGGAGCGAAGATGGGATTGGTTGCTATAAAAAAAAATGGGAGGGGAGCAGTAGGATTGGTTGAGCAAAGTGTAGGTAGGAGAGATGAGGGAGGTGGGGATTGGTGGAATGAAATATTGGGGTGGGAGGGGCCAGGATCGAGGGATACAATGTGATTGGTCGAGTGAAATGTTCGAGTGAGAGGGATATCCCGCTGAGTGAGGAGAGATTGAGGAATGCATTTATTTACCAAGGAAACAATATCTTTACTTATAGAACTCATGGAACTTAAGTAAGACATACTAAATCCAACATTACATTATTTCAAAAAAACATCCCATCTGTATATTACCCTAAGTCATAAATGATTTTACCATGAAGAAAAGATCTACCAATTTCCTTTAATGAAAGCAAATTTGGTCAGAGTGCCAGCGATAATTAATCTACACAAAATTTGGTCGCGAGTTGTGCAGGTCCCAAACACGATTTTTACAGGTTGTAGCTCATAAAAATTACTTTATTCATAGATAAATTTTACACTTCCACAGTAGGTATACTGTAATGCATAAAATACAGCTCCAAGTGTACCTAATCCTGTTAGATTTCTGAAGGTATGTAGGCTTTGGCTTGGATAACAGAAGGCTTTTGGGAGAGGAACAGGAAACCCTTGTGGTGACCTAAAGCTTCCCTCAGTTGGGTTAGCTTTCATGTTTAGAAAGCAAACTGTTTGACCGCAACCGCTTCTCCACAGCATTCAGTGGACCAGGGCCTAAAGAATGGATAAAATAGTTGTAGGCAGGATGGGATAAATGTGAGAGAGAGAGAGAGAGAGAGAGGGAGAGAGAGAGAGAGAGAGAGAGAGAAAGAGAGAGAAAGAGAAAGAAAGAAAGAAAGAGAGAGAGAGAGAGAGAGAAAGAGAAAGAGAAAAAAAAAAAAGAAGAGAAGGAGACTTTTGAAGTCCTTTTATTAACAAAATAATACAAAAAATTTTTTTTATATATTTACACCAACCATAAATACATGAAAAGCAATGAAACGAAAAGGTTCCATAAGTATCACGGCACACAAATTGCCAAAATAAACAATTAACTTTATACAAACTACTAAATGACAAAAATATTAACAGTTGGTTCTCACGAACCTCACACAACCCTTCATGACACCAAGTATTGGTGAATTCATCAAGATTGTTTGCATACTTATAGAAACAAAACTCTAGTTTAAGTCTTGCTGACACGAGGGCATTGAAAAACAACATAACATTGCATTCCCCGACAGGTTTACCGTTAAATTTCTCTCTTCTTGAGAGATATATTGCCAGCTTGGCTGTTGCGACAAGAAACCTCATTAACATGTTTTCCTTGCTTGACTTGGCATTAAAGCCAAAAATAAAAGAACGCAATGAGAAAACAACATTCATTCTGTGTGACACAAGATTAAACCACCGAAACAAAGGAACCAATCTCACACAATTAATGAAGGCATGGAACACGTCCTCCGTACATATGCAGAACGGGCAACGTGTATGTAGGAGAGAAATGGTTGATTAACTTATTGGAGGGGACTATCCAGTGGATCAGTCCCCATTGGAGGTCACCAGATCTTTTACTTACGAGCTTGCTATACATGGAGTCCCATACAGGTTCAGAGGGGGATCCCACAGGCAACAGTCTCTTCCACCGGATTACTCCATTTAACGGCATATCCCCCAGCAGTAACTTGACACATGACTTGTATAGCTCTTTACTACTCGTCTCTTGAAAGGGGCTTAACCCCATGCTAACCGGGGGTAAGTCTTCCGACTTGAAGTGCACCAATTACCCAGGAAAAATTATCCTGTATTATCCCAGTATCGTATGACGTATCGTATGACTCGTATGAATTATCGAATCGTATGAATTATCATATGAAAAGTATCGTATGAATTATCGTATCATATGACTATCGTAAAAAATTATCCTAGGAATATTATCCTGAATATTGCGACCAGGAACACTAAGTCTGGTCCATGCAGGGGTGCTGCCAGGGATTTTGGGCCCCATGAAAAGATATCACAATGAAGCACGTGCGCACATTTTTACCTAATGTTCTCATAATTTTTATGGCCCCTGTCAGTGCAGGGCCCTTGGAATCATCCTAACTTCCCCCCCCCCCCCCTTACGGCGCCCCTGGGTCCATGTGTATAATGTCTCCCAGTAGGGGTGAGAGACGCAAGGCCAAAGCCTTTGAGAAAATTTTATAGTCCGTACACAATAAGGACACTGGCCTCCACTGTGATATGAGCAATAAATTTCCTTTTTTAGGAAGTAAAGTAAGCACGGATCTCCTGCAGCTCAGTGGAAGTTCTCCCTTCTTCAAGCGCTCAGAGAGAGAGAGAGAGAGAGAGAGAGAGAGAGAGAGAAAGAGAAAGAGAAAGAGAAAGATTTTATGAGATTATTACCAGGTAGAAGCAATATCAGATGCAGTTGAGATGGAAGCCCACTTAAGGGCCTATCTCATTGGCCTGGAGACTAGGTGGCGACCTGGTGGCGACTCGTCTCCGCTGGTTGCAGAGACGTCTCCGCGACGTCTCCTGGAGACTAGCCGGGTCTCCGGGAAGTCGCGGGAAATTCAAACATGTTCGATTTTTCGGCGACGTCGTGGAGACTAATTTTGTCCGCGACTGGGGAGACGTCTCCGCGACGTCTCCGCGACCTGCTGGAGACCAAGGAGACTGAGGAGACGTTGCGGCGATGTCTCCTTGACGCTGCTTGACCCACTTTAGAGACCACGTGACTGAGCGCGTGCTGGCATCATCGAGACGCCTTCACTCCTGGTCCAAGTCAGGTACAGGATCCGGTCAAGGTCTTCATCATTTGGTACTTGTTCCTGCTACTGCTGCTGCTCCTTGTACTGCCTTGGAAGAGGCCCCACCATCTTGTCTTGCCAGGGGACAGCTCCAACTCCAGAGTAGTACTGTCCTTCCACCATGCCACCCAAGGGCAGTGGGGGCCGGAAGGGCAAGAATAAGGAGGATGAAGCAGTTGTAGCAGCTTCAGCGCAGTTTGTGGATGCTGAGGCAGCAGTTGATGCTAGAGAAGATGAGGAACATGGTTCCAGCGGCGATCCGACTAGAAAACAATATGATTGGAAAGAGGGGCATCAAGAGGCAATGGCTGACTTCTGGGAGGATCATCTGGAATTTTACGATAAATCGTATGCAAGATACAAAGATAACCAATACAAGAAAGCAGCAGTTGAAACCTTCCTTGTTGATATGCAGAACATCTTCGAGGAGATCAAGAAGCCCCTACCTACATGTGAGTGTATATTTAAATTGCATTGAATTTATATTTAATTGCATTAAAATAAATACATGCCAAAATATGTAAAAAATGTAGCGAAAGGAGTAGTGATGAATATCATCGCCCTGGCGTAGACGTCGCCCTGGCGAGAGCGCAAGCCATTTTTTGGTCTCCCGAGTCGCCCGAGTTGCCCAAGTTGCCGCGACTGATCAGTCGCGGCAGTCGCGGCGACGTCTCCGCCAATGAGATAGGCCCTTAACTTGGAGAGCGAATTTTGCAGTTCTGACCAGTGGACCTATTGTACCAATCAGATTATCTGGCATTGGGGTTGTTCTCTAACATGAGCCAAATAATATGGGATTTTAAAGTGAGCTTTCCCATCTCCATACAAGTTGAATGTTGTAGGACCCACAGATTTTCAAAAAGAGTTGGCCATTCTAAGTTAGTTCATCATCTATTTCTTTCCTTCAAATTATATTGGATAGATAAAGAGAAGCAAATGTAGCATTTAATTAGGTACATGATATAAATGGGATTACTGTTGCATAGAGACTGCAGCAGTGTGGACGAAATGTAATACTTGCATTTCTGACAGCTAACACCACTCTCCTGGGAAGTAGCCAAAAATGGTCAGCTTATAGCCTTTTTAAACCGGACCATTTCGAGCCGTTTTTTTTTTAGGCCTGTGAACGTGCAGGACTAAATCCTATGCCACTTATCAAACAATGGTACGAGAATTTAACCCTCCAGGGATTCCAAATGAATCTAATTTCACATTCATAAAATGGCGACAGACACAAGGCACACACCGTTCTTTAAGAAGTAAATAATTTCTTTATTGCACGAAAGGAAACGTTATCTGAGGAGGTCAGACACAAGATTGTAGCCAAGCATGGACAATCTCAAGGCTACAAGTCCATCTCCAAAGACCTTGATGTTCTTGTGTCCACCGTACGCAATGTTATCAGGAAGTTTAAGGCCCATGGTACTGTAGCCAACCTTCCTGGACGTGGCCTCAAGAGAAAACTTGATCGAAGATTGTAGCGAAGGCTTGTTCGAATGGTGGAGAAAGGACCTCGATCAACTGCCAAACAGATTCAAGCTGACCTTCAGACACAAGGTACGACAGTTTCAACACGTACCATCCGTCACCAACTCAATGAAAGGGGGTTATATGGTAGGAGACCCAGGAGGACCCCACTGCTGAGAGAGAGACATGTCATGTCATGTCAAAAGGACACGTTATGCAGCAACAGAAACAGTTAATAAATAAATAAATAAATAATTACACACCAGATACGGTTGAACAAAATGCAGCCGTAGTGAAACACAAAGAACTATACAGAAAGTATCACCTGTGGTGCCAACTTACTTCAAGTATGCAAACAGAACCAGGCAAGAGGGAAGGCACCAGGTATAGAATGAGCAGCCAAGGATGGAGCTGTGCAATGCTGCGTGTGGCATCATGTATGAGCTCCCATTTCCATCTGGCCCCTGACCCATAGGGAAAAGAGAGAGAGAGAGTGAGCAATCTTGGAGATGAGCTCCTCTGCTGTGGGCAGTTCCTGTCATGCAGGGGGTTTTCTCGAACCCCCACATGAAAGCATCCAGCAAAATTTCACTATCTACATACGACAGGTGATATTGAACCAAAGGACACCTTCTGCACCGACAGCACGAACCAATGGCTGGTCTCCTCGTCCAAGACATCGAGCCAACGGACACCTTTTGTGTAAAAACAGCAGGCCCATGACTGCAATCTGTGCCGATAGATGGTCGTGGTGATGGAGGAATCTTTCCTCCTTTTGGTGGGAGAAATATGCTGCATTCACCCGGTTCACATAGGAGAATAATCGACACCATTACATTACAACAAACTTGCACCATCACATTTATGATTGTCTGTTTGTTTGAACAATGGATGAAAAGTTGGGCTCTGTTTATTGGAATATATGAAAGATTGTAGTTTTAATGGATGCTATGTGTCCTGTTTAAAATTACCCATTTACACATTAATTACTTAATAATTCTGTAATCTTATATCATCACCTGAGAATGTTGTTTCTTTTCCATTCCTTCTCCCAGGTGAATCATTTTCAGAGTATGATTATTCTCAGGTGGGGGAACCTTGTAAAATCAGCCTAGAAAGCAGCACCATCCAAGCAGCTACTAAAAGGTTGTGTGGACAAATGTTTGACTCAGGTAAAATGGGGTGTGGCTCAATACAGGACACTGGGTCTAAAGCCTCACGCAGCTTGGAGAGGAGCAATATTCGGCGGCAGCATTCTTCCATGGGTGCAGCAGCTTTGCCAATTTGGAAGCCAACAGCGTATGTGCGACCAATGGATGGACAGGACCTAGTCACAATTGAGGTGACCTGCAGAGGTGAAAATGTATCACCTGGGCAGCTCAAGCCAGACCAACCTGAATCTCTGCTCACAAGAGACGTGTACTCTCAGGGGGACAATGGAAATCTGACCACATTGGTGAGGTTACACACCGATAATGTCAAGAGTCCACAACCTGAAGTGAGTTTACACTGTGTCATGCCATCCATTTTAATTTTTGCCCATATTAAATGCTTAATGTTGTCATTTATTTTTACTTGTATGAGTCAGTTTTAAGCAGCCCAAAGGAACTTCATACATAATATGCAGGTTCAAATGTTCTGGTGCTCGGCTCCTCCTCTCTGCCCACCTTCCCACACCAATCGTGAGCACAGGTGGTCAAGAAAAGTCTGCAATACATTAAGAAAAAAAACAAAATACCACCTGCTGACTATCTAAAACCTATCCTCTATTGCCAAAAAGTTAACATCTACAATATTAATAAAATAACAAGAAAGACGTCATGCAGAGCAGGATAATTTGCAAAATGCACCCCTTCAAAAAAAAGTTGCCATGGATACATCATACTGTCCAAGTCATTAAGATTAAAATTGACGATCTTAATCAAAGCTTTGGTGTTGGGTCAATTAGATTAAAATGGATTCTTTTTCAGATGAAAATTGATATTCGAAGTTTGACCTTGACTTGACCTTTGACCTGTAAAATAGTTGGTTTTTCCAATTCTGTGATGTACTGTGCAATTGCTCTTTAATTTTCTGGTTAATCGGATCAAAAGTGACGATTTTTAGATGAAAATTGATGATTTTAGAAGTTTGACCTTGAGTGGACCCTTGACCTGTTGACCTAAAATAGTTGGTTTTCCAATTTATTGACTCGATATGCAAATGCTGTTCAACTTTCAAGTAAAGCGGATGAAAAATAACAATTTTAGAAATTTGACCTCTAGATGACCTTTGACCTCAAAATCGATAGTCTTCTTCTTCATGACCAACTCTACCATCTGGTGAAGTTTCTTGAGAATCGGTTTAAAATTGTGACTTGTAGGCGGCAGTCAGACAGACAAAGAGACAAACACAGAATAACGCACAAGACCAACCAATATATTTGAAAAATCTTCGATTTTGCAAGTAATAATGTCATATGCAGTAAACAACAATCGTTAAAACAACTCCATTCATGAAAATCACCTTTTTTGCTTGATCCATAACTTTTCAGGTATTCTCAATTTTCGGATGCATGATTGTCTCTTCATAGTGTAAGCTTCATTATCCCTTCAGTGTATAATTATATTTGAGTTGTATGGAGACAGTTATATATCGGGCGTCATTCTTCAAAAGCCTGTTCTACAAGGTGCTCTCTAAGGGGACGAAGCAGATGAAACTCACAAGATAACAAATCGGGAATGTAAGTGGAACATGGCAGAAATTCCCAAAGCATGTTGTACAAAATTGCCATTATCAGCTGCACTGTGAGGGGAAGCATTGCCATGTCGAGGAATGACACCATTTGATTAGAGAACAAGGTGCTGTACTTCTTCTTCTGCTGACTTGTACTTGTCGTGGAGATGGTCACAGTAATAATGGTTGTCCTGTCTTGAAGAGTATCAATAGACGGAATCCCTTGTGGTTTAAAAACAGAGATGCTATCACCTTTATTTATTGCTATCTCTCTCCCTGTATCATGTGCATTGCAAGGCTGCTGGTTGCATCATTGGCTGGGGGTGGCACGACTGCTGATGCAATGCCCACTGCCGGTTAAGGCAGGAATTTGTAATTTGGTCAGGGTGCCGGTGAATGCTTGCCTACTCTTTGCGAAGGACTCTGTGGGATCTATAACGTCCACCAACTAATGCAGGCAGATGGGGCACTCGGTTTAGCATCCATCCGAGGGACAGCACACACATTGATGAATCACCCAGCCTGTGAAACACCAGGGCGACAGTTTATAGCTGGGTCAGGATTCAAACCCTGGCTAAGCAGCTGAGAAGCGAGTGTGCATACATCTAGGGTCTAGGCCATCCTGCTCGCCCCTTTATTGTTGGATATTTAGAATTCCTCTACGATACATGCTTGCTCTCTTTAAGCCTGGTGTTGGCTTAGCGGTCAGGGTGCCGGCTTGGGATCCTGGGTTCGAATCCCGGTCGATCGCTGAATTAATGCCAGGGGGGTTTACTCAGCCTGTCATCCCTCCGAGGTCGGCAAACTGAGTACCAGTTCACTGATAATTCCCTGTGTCGCAAGAGGCGACTAACAGGGTTGGTGGCAGGAAGGGCATCCGGCCGTAAAACATTGCTTCAAAAAAGGTGACCATGGTGCCCGAAAAAGGCCAACCCCTGCTCTGCGGGGAAAAATGGCCGCTAAAGGTGGTTCATACATGCTTGCCCTCTTTGATTCTGCAGTGTAAATATGTATTTTAGTTTCACCAGAGGTCAAACAGCGTGGTGCAGACGTATACCTTTACCTTTGAGTTGTCTAGTCTGGGTTTGATTCTTGACACTATTAGAAAACTGCCATCCTGGTGCTTCTCAGGCTTCACAAACAGGGTGTTTCATCACAGAGCGTACCATTCCCTGGATGGACAAGCTGTGTGTTTCGTCCGCTAACATTAGTTGGTGGACGTTTGAGATCCCACAGTGTCTTTAGACAATGAGTGTTAGTGAGTTATCATCGGCACCTTGGCCAAATTTCAAATCACTGCCCTCACCTATAGGGTGCACTGCAACGATGGCACAGCCGAGTTCCCACCAATGATGCAAACCACCAGCCAGATGTTGCACATGAATGAATGAATTAAAGGTCATAATCTAACTTCAAAAACTCATTGCCTCGTTGACCGGATTAAGGACACAAATCAGAACAAACAATGGCTCGCAATGTTTTGGGGTCATCTTTCAAGTGTTGTGGTGCCATATGCACATGAATCCTTTGGAGGTTTAAGCTCTCAGGAATGACAGACAGTACAAGCAAGAATGTTCACCTCTGAACTGACATGGCAAAGAAACACTTTTTGGTCAGTGTTGTTGTGCCTCCATTTCATTGGCTGTGCAATACCTTATTTATATGGTGCACTTGATTCAACCATTGTGATCTTTTTTGAATTTGTTTGTTATCAAATATCAGTCCTCAGATCAAACATAAAAAAACATCCAGATCCTTGCATTTTCCACATTCCAGGCCTACGGGTCTTCTTTTTTTTTTTCTTTTTTTTTTAAACCTTCCTGATGATTACATTACCCAGGTTTTTCTCCTTTCTTACGAATGTATTTCTCTCATGTGACAAAATTCTCTCCTATTTTTCTCCAGCACCTCAACTGTATTCTGAAGGGTTCCAAAAATCTTATTTAGGGGAAAATCACAATATTTTGTGCTAATAGCAGTTGATACAGTGCATTCAGAAAGTATTCAGACCCCTTCACGTTTTTCACATTTTGTTATGTTGCAGCCTTATGCTGAAATCGTTTAAATTCATTTTTTCCCTCATCAATCTACACTCAATGCCCCACAATGACAAAGAGAAAACAGGATTTTAGAAAGTTTTGCAAATTTATTTAAAAAACAAAACTGAAATATCACATTTACATAAGTATTCAGACTCTTTGCTATGACACTTGAAATTTAGCTCAGGTGCCTCCCATTTCTCTTGATCATCTTTGAGATGTTTCTACACCTTGATTGGAGCACCTGTGGTAAATTCAATTGATTGGACATGATTTGGAAAGGCACACACCTGTCTATATAAGGTCTCACAGCTGACAATGCATATCAGAGCAAAAACCAAGCCATGAGGTCGAAGGACCTGCCTGCAGAGCTCAGACAGGATTGTGTCGAGGCACAGATCTGGGGAAGCCTTGAAAAAAATCTCTGCTGCATTGAAGGTTCCCAAGAGCAGAGTGGCCTCCATAATTCTTAAATGGAAGAAGTTTGGAACAACCAGGACACTTCCTAGAGCTGGCCACCCGGCCAAACTGAGAAATCGGGGGAGAAGGGCCTTGGTAAGAGAGGTGACCAAGAACCCGATGGTTACTCTGGCTGAGCTCCAGAGATCCTGTGTGGAGATGGGAGAAACTTCCAGAAGGACAACCATCACTGCAACACTCCATCGATCTGGGCTTTATGGCAGAGTGGCCAGACGGAAGCCTCTCCTCAGTGAAAGACACATGAAAGCCCACATAATCTTGTTTCTCACAGTCTGAGAGTCTCGGTGCTTTTTTGCAAACTCCAAGCGGGCTGTATAGTCCAATGTGGGGCCCACAGCAATTACCACAAACATCGCAGGTACAGACTGGTCCTTGCAGAGATGGATGTTGGCACGTTTTCCTTTCATGCCTCTGCTGTCTCTCAATAGCAAGTCTCCCATATTCAAAGTGGTCCAGACCTTTGCGGCAAATGTTATGCCAAGCTGACCTGTTTGTGGCCTGATGTTCCCAGGTGACAACTGGGATGGCATAAGACACGAGTGTAGACTTACGGACGTCTTTATCGTGCTTTCTTTGTCCACCATGTGACCGTTTACCAAATTCAAGTTGTCCATAGAAAAGCGATCTTGGGATTCTATGTTCTTCCATGCACGTGAGGTGTCCTGACCAGCGAAGCTGGGCTTGCATCAGGAAATATTCAATTCCTTGAATACAACAGCAGTCTAGGATGGAGCTGTTTGGTATTCTGTCTCATCAGGTGATGCCAAGAATCTTATGAAGGCATCGCATGTAGAATTGATCAAGGTGTTTGATATGGCGACAATAGGTTTTCCAAGATTCGTATCCATACAGGAGTGTCGATAAGTCAACGGCACAATAGACACTGATCTTGGTGTCCAGGTGAATGCCACATTCATGCCAAAGGCGATGTGTACCATATAATATGCATTGATCAATTTCCTTCAATTTACAGTAGCACAGGTTGGGTAGTGATGGCAAAACATCATTGGTAGAACTTAACACAAGATTTATTAATACAGCATTAGCCCTCCAGAGATGCCCTTAAACCAGCTTCTTCTCCACCAATTGACCTCAATGACCCAAGCACCTTGATGCCTTTTTTTTCTACCATGTGCCGAACCTCCAAGTGGCCCAAGGCCAATCTTTGCCAAATCTAGATGTAAGGGCAGTTTTCAGGTGCAATGTTTGACAGATTATTTATACACTACGGCATTCCCAACGAACTACACAATGACCAGGGAAGGAGTTTTGAGTCTGGCATTTTTCAGGCCATGTTTGATATATTGGGAACAAAGAAAATCTGAATCACAGGTTATCCTTCCCATTAGATGGTATGGTAGAGCGTTTTATAAATTGGAATGCTATTCTTGATCATGAAGGCTAGAGTCGTTCTCTGTCGGTGGACAGGTAGATGGATGAATGGAGTCCACAGGATGTCTATCGATGTATGCTAACCGCTATTGGATCCAAGGAGATGCTGTTGTCATGAGAGTTAACCCTTTGTCAACGTACAAGAGGGTTTTTTGCTCATTAATCAACATCCTGTTGGTTCCATCCATCATATTAATAGAACTACTACCCAATTGTTGATGTATGTGGCTAATTATCAGAGAGACTGGATACCCAATTGGCATTCAATGAGCATTGACGTCAGCAGCAAAATGAAAGCAATGAGCAATCTGAAAAGAAAGAATGGAGTCCAATCCACAACTTGTAAACTGATGGCAGGGTCTAAGGTAACAATAACAGACAATAAATGACACCGTTTGCCTCCACACTTGGCTCCACAGGGATTGCTACAAAAATCCTAGATATAGAAAGACTGAGGGACAACATCGGTGATCATATTTCAGATTGGATTCACACTGGTTGGAGCATTTGACCAGTTGGAGCACACATATCAAAAGTCCACATGACGAGTGTGCACAGGAACACCATCTTAGCACAAAAGACTTAATTTGGATAAATAAATCAGAAACGGAAGAAAAGGACCGTGCTTTACCAGACTCATGGCGTAAAGATCAGAGCGTCTGCTCTGAGTCTGGGAAATCAGCGGTCCAAACCATGGCCTAGTCATACCAAAGACTTTATAAATGATAATGTGATGCTTCCTTGCTTTACTCTTCATTTATAAAGGATATAGCACAGAAAATCTCCATAAGTTGGCGTCCGTGAGGAGGAGGGAATGCCGGCGACTTTATTTCCCTGCTGAGTGCGGTGAGAGAAGCAATGTCATAAAAATGGGGTCACTGGTTCACAGTGCTCTGGGAAATGACGTCACTTCCACCAGCTCAATGGCGATGTTTGTGTAGAAGTCTGGCGTTGTCTCAGGCATCTGTCTGCATATGTGTATCATTTGTGTCACGTCTGAACCACGATCCTTAGAGCCTGTGATTAAAAAAAAAAAGGAAGAATGGAATCTGCCCCAAAGCTGTAGACCAATGCCAGATCATCCAGAGAAGGGACATGACTCATAACAAATAGTAAATGATGCCACTTACCAGGTGCACCAGGATTGATGCCAGTATTACAGAGAGACAGAGAGAGTGAGGGAATATCCCAGTTTGGATTTGCATTAGACAAAGAAAACACCTCCAAAGAATGCAGATGGTATTAAGAAGACAACCCTGAGATGGAAGGCTGTTATATAATAAAATAGGCAAAAGGTAAATAGTTTGGGTGACTATGAACCACCTATCTGAAAGGGAAGCGTAGTTGGGGGAAAGCAGAGCACATACTGTATTTGAATGAATATGGTATGGCATGCATTTTCAGTGTATGTGGTCGCGTGCGATGGTAAAAATGCAGAAAAATGGAATCTTCTTGTTCATGGTGCATATGTTCAAAGTAGTATATTCAAATGTTCAAAGTTCAAATATGTTGTTTCAACTTATATGTTCAAAGTACTTACTATATATAGTCAGGTTCACTATGTTAACAAATATAATTTCGTTCAAAATTTTGGTAGATTAGCAAAACTATACATTTTTGGAATATTCAGAGCATGAGGAATCCAAAAATTAATGTTTACATTTGCGTAGACACCTTTGCGAAAATGACACTCAGGACAGTGATGAAGATACAGGTTCACTATGTTAACAAATATAATTTCTTTCAAAATTTTGGGATTAGCAAACCTGTACATTTTTGGAATCTTCAGAGCATGGAGAATCTGAAAATCAATGTTGGCATTTGCACAGACACCTGCATGGCCGCCATTTTGGATTTTGAAAATGGCCGCCATAAAATACATATTTTGCGCGATCTCGGCTTCTAGTCAACCTAGAGACTTAATTAAATATGCTAATCCTATGTTTTCTGGGTCAAGGAATCCAATAAAGGCCTCAAAATAGTGCTCAGGGTTATAGAAAAGCAACAAACAAAGGTAATTGAAAACCATTGTCTTTATATTTGTGATATAACTGTATTACATAATACATGATATTGCAAGTCCTTTGAAGTTATAGGAAGTTATAGGTAGTATCAGATTGAACTATAAGTCCTATACACAGGATCTACGAGGTCTATACCGTTCAGGAATATGCTTTTACAGATCTTCATCACTGTCCTGAGTGTCATTTTCGCAAAGGTGTCTACGCAAATGTAAACATTAATTTTTGGATTCCTCATGCTCTGAATATTCCAAAAATGTATAGTTTTGCTAATCTACCAAAATTTTGAAAGAAATTATATTTGTTAACATATTGAACCTGACTATCTTCATCACTGTCCTGAGTGTCATTTTCGCAAACGGTGTCTACGCAAATGTAAACATTAATTTTTGGATTCCTCATGCGCTGAATATTCCAAAAATGTATAGTTTTGCTAATCTACCAAAATTTTGAACGAAAAAACATAGTGAACCTGACTAATATTCCTTCACTAAAATTATTTTTTAGATGTTTACGAGATAAAATGCGTTCTGCTATTATTTCCTGCACTCCTGTTTTACTGTGCTATATTTTAAAGTGGATGTGTTAATTTGTAAAACTTTTGTACACTGCTCATTTCCTATTCCATCTCCAGGCGCTGCATGATGTCATCGCGGGGCACCGAAGGGGGCCCGGCGATGACGCGCGGTGAAAGGGAGCACTCAGGTTTCACTCTGGTTGTTTCTTGTTTGTAGTTTGTTTGTCCGGGTGATATCTCAGCTATCCTTTGAGCTAGGAAGCTGAAATTTGGTCACAATAGTGCACACGTACTTTGGCAGAAGCAGTATTTTTATTTGTTTATTATTCATCAATTAATTGATTAATTACTTGATTATTATCGATTTATTAAGTACTTATTTGTTTTCTTTCTCATCTGGGCAATATCTCAGGCACTTTTTGAGTTAGGAAGCTGATATTTGGACATGCCAATGACCAAGTGATTTGGCTATAAAGGGTATTTCTGATTTGTTGATTTATTGATGAATCAATTTATTGATTCATTATTTATTCATTCAATGAATTACCTAATTACTTGATTTTCAAAAAGTTACACATTAGGATTAAGTAGTGGTGGTTTAGGTATGCTATTAGCCAATTGATGGAGAAATGAATTATTTTACAATTATTATTTATTTATTTTAATTATTAATAAACTTATTTAATTCGTGTCCCATCTGGGCAATATCTGAGGCACCTTTTGAGCAAGGAACCCGATATTTGGACATGACAGTGACCAAGTGATTTGGCTATAAAGGATATTTTTGATTTATTGATTAATCAATTGATCTATTAATTATTTATTGATTAATCAATTAATTGATGTTTTAATTTTTTTTCAAATAATTAACTGTTTAATTAATTTTCAAAAAGTGACATTCGGATGAAACAGTGGTGGTTCCGGTATGCTTTTAGCCAATCGATTAAGAAATTAATTATTTTGTGATTATTATTTATATATTTTAATTACACAATTAATCAATAAATTATTGTGCACCTCTCCCTCCCAATTCCATCTTCATGTGCTGCACGGTGGCATCGCCGGGTGCCTAATCCGCCCCAGCAATGCCACGCATTGGAGGATATGTCATTTATTTATTTGACATGGGGGTGGTGTACTTTGAATGTATCTGTACTTGTTTTAAACTACTTTGGAAATGTATCTTAGCCAAGGACTACTTGGATTTCGTGAAAACGGGGCAGTGTTACAACCATTGATTCGGGGCTAGAAATGATAATGTTTGTAATATGATATAGGGATTTTTTAAGTGCATGAAAATTTTGCATCCGTGTCCTTATGTCATTTTGGAACTATTATAAACGAGACATTCGATTTGGGTTTCATTTAAAACAAATGTTTAGGTGGTTTGTTTGTGTTACTCAATGAAAGAGATAAGACAACATTTGGGCCCTCTCCTCTTCCCCGCCACAAGAAGGAAGTGATTCCCTAGGAGAAAACTGTAAGGTTTCCGAGTTCGATTTACTTCCTACAGCTACATATTACCCTCTACATATTACCCTGATGTTGGACTTTGGGCAGGGCCAGCTTCGAGAATGTGGGAGACTTCGAGGATGTGGGAACCTTCAAGAATGTGGAAATGTTGAATCATGGGAAGCTAAAAAGATAGGAGAGTGACAGAAAACGAGAGTGAAAGTTCGCCTCCATCTGCTTTCATGATCGGCCCTTATTTTGTACGAGGCTCGCTTTTTTTTCGACCCATTGTGAGCATCTGCTCTGCTGAATGTAACTTTTCTATTCACCCACAACCCTCTCCAGTGGGCATCATTTTTGGTGACCTCGAGTACAGGAGCATTGGTCCTGATCCCAGAACTCTGCGTGAGCAAATGTTTTTTTTGAATCCAAGACACGCTGACTGAGAGCTCGTATGAATGGCCTTAGTGCCACATTCACAAGCGGCACTACCACTGAGATTGTCATACCAGGAAGCAGGTGAAATCCCACAGGCAGCTGGTACTACAGTATGGCTCTTGCTGGGTTGAGTTGTGAGACACTGGCACACATGTATCTAGCCGGACTCTGAGGGGTGGAACATGCATGATCAGGTGCACTATAGGGCATGCTCCCTGAGTCATGCCGAGAGTTTTATCACCCTCACTGAGGCTGAGATCCTCCGTGCTCCTGTAAAGCGAATGATGCAGCAACTTCAACCAATCGAGAAAGGGATAAAAAGACAAAGCAGGAGAAGTTCCCTGATTGAATCTTACATGTTTTCTTCTGTGTTGAATATAATTGCCAGTTGCATACATTATTTGTGAATCGGATAGTTATCAGTGTCTGGGGGTATTTGTTAATTTGTATGTGTGTAGTTTTAAATAAATAGGTTTATTTTTGCAATCCTAGAATTCCTCTGACTGGTGAACTGAGAGTGGCCATAATTTGAGAGGCTCAAAGGTATTTAAGTACAATTAGCTGTTGCGACTGCATGAAATCGTAAATGGCTTGTCTGCAATATCCATGGTTCGTCATGGTGGAAAGTCCTTAAGACCTTTGGAAATAATTGGTGACAGCTGGGGATATCAACTGAACATTGGGTAAGCTGATATGCAAATCCTATTCAGATTTCAAGTCAATCAGATGAAAATTGAGGATTTTAGAAATTGGAAATGGTTGTTGACCTTTTTGCCAATGTTGACCTCAAAAATAGTCTGGGGTTGAATTCAGTGACCAGATATGCAAATCCTCTTCAAATTTTAAGTTAATCAGATGAAAATTGACAATTTTAGAAGTTTGGTCTATGTTGACCTCAAAAATAGTGGTTGGTTGAATTCAATTAACTGATCTGCAAATCCTATTCACATTTCAAGTCAATCGTATAAAAATTGAGGATTTTAGAAATTTGAAAAAAGTGGTTGAACTTTGGCCTATGTTGACCTTTTGATCTCAAAAACATATAGGATTTTGTCGGACCACGGACTCTAACATTTGGTGAAGTTTCGTGAAGATCGATTTAAAATTGTGACCTGTAGGCAATTATAAGTGAGCGGACAGACAAACAAACACACACACAAACAAACCGGACTGATCAACATACTCGTCAAAAATGTTTTTTTTGCCAAGTAACAAACAAACAGACAGACAGACAGAATAACGTGCACAACCAACCAATATACTCGAAAAATCTTCTATTTTCACAAATCACAAAGAAGAAAGATGTCGTGCATAGTACAATAATCCAAATCCAAACAAACAATTGTTGCCAAGGAAACAGCAATTTGGTAATTTGGTTAATTTGACTTATCAAGTGTTTTACATGAAGGAATGTTGTGTGTAACAAATGTGGTTGATAGTTTTTACAGCCTAATATGTGCTTTACATGTTTTGGATGGCATTAACCGTTGACTAATTTTGACCAAATTTTATACACACATACTACACAAATAAGCTGTGCAAGTTTCAATCTTATATCTTGAAAAATTCCTGAGGTTTGGCAATAATAAAATCACAATAAAAATCATTTGATTACAATGGGGGTGAAATTGTTGGCGTGGACACCGTTATCTCTTTGTCACATGGGGGCTCACTGAATCATGGGGGCTTATCAGCTTACTGAATTTTTCCTTTTGCCACGTGGATTTTTGCCTTTTTTCCCCCTATGCCAATAAACCAAGATGAGCACAAATATAAAAAAGAATGAGAAAATTAATGAATCGATTATATTTTGCACCAAAGGTGATAGAGGGTCGAAAGGGTCATAGGGGTCTGACAGGGACTTTGGAGTGTAAAGGTTCTTTGGGGTCTTGGGGGGTCTAAAGGGACTTTGAGGTCTATAGGATCTTATGGGTATTAAGGATCTTCTGGATCTTAAAGGATGTTAGGGCTGCAAACAGTCTTTGGGGCCTAATGGGTCTTTAAGGATCTTCAGGTTCGAAAGCATCTTCGGGGTCTAAAGGGTGAAAGGACTCCAAAGGTCTACATGTCTAAAAGGTATTTTCCAATAGTCCTTCACAGTCAACCCTTTCGCCTTTCGGTTTCATATACAGTACATAATTAATTAGCCAATTGATTAATAAATTAATGATTTTACGGTTATTATTTATTTATTATCATTAATAGTCACTTCTTTATTTTCTTTCTCATTTTGGCAATATCTGAGGCACCTTTTGAGATAGGAAGCTGATATTCGGACATGACAGTGACCAACTGATGTGGCTATAAAGGGTATTTTTGATTTATTGATTAATCAATTAATCGATTAATTATTTATTTATTAGTCAATTAATCAATTAGTTAATTATTTTTTCCGATTAATGCCTTAATTTTCAAAAAGTTACAGCTTCAGATGAAACTGGTGGTTGAGGTATGCTATTAGCCAATTGATTAAGAAATTATTTTACGATTATCGTTTATTGATTTTAATTATGCAATTAATCAATCAATTATTGTACACCTCTCCCTGCCAATTCCGCCTCTATCTGCTGCACGGTGCGTCCCGACAATGCCGTGCGCTGGAGGATGTTATTTATTTGGCATGGGGGTGGTGTACTTTGTATCTGTACTTGTTTGTCACTTATCTACCCACTTATTTGTACACACTCATTTCACACTCATCTACACACTTATTTCACACCTATTTGTTGCTTATACCCTGCTGTCAGTGAAATTTTTTTTCTTAGAAATATTCATAAATTAATTAAAAATGAAATGAAGAAATGTCTTGAGTCAATAAGTATTCAACCCCTTAGCTATGACATTCCAAATTAAGCTCAGGTGCATGCAATTTGATCATCCTTGAGATATCTCTACAACTTTATTGGAGTCCACCTGTGGCCAATTCAATTGATTGGACATAGAAAGAAACACACCTTTCTATATAAGGTCCCATAGTTGAAAGTGCATGTCAGAGCAGAAACTCTATCATTAAGACCAAGGAACTGTCCATAGAACTCCGAGATAGAATTGTGAGGAGGCATAGATCCGGGGAAGGGTATAAACCAATTTCTAGAGTGTTGAAAGTTCCCAAGAGCACAGTGAGCTCCATCATTAGGAAATGGAAAGAATATGGAACTACAAAGACTCTTCCTAGAGCTGGACGTTTGACCAAACTGAGCAACCGGGCAAGAAGGACCTTGGCCAGGGAGGTGACCAAGAACCCAATGACCATTTTAACAGAACTAGAGTTCATTGGCTGAGATAGGAGAACTTGCCGGAAGGACAACAGTATTTGCAGCACATCACAAATAGAGGCAAATATAGATGTGGCCAGATGGAAAACACTTTTGAGAAAAAAAAGCACATGACAGCACACCTGGAGTTTGCAAAAAGGCACGAGAAAGACTCTGAGAGCATTAGGCAAAAGATTATGTGGTCTTATGAGACGAAAATTTAACTCTGGCCTGAATGCAAAGTGCTACGTCTGGCAGAAACCAAGCATAGCTCATCACCCCTCTAACACCATCCCAACTGTGAAACATGGTGGTTGCAGCATCATGCTATGCGGATGCTTTTTAGCAGCAGTGACTGAGAGACTTGTAAGGATCGAGTGAACAATGAATGGAGGCAAATACAGGCAAATCCTTGATGAGAACCTGCTTCAGAGTGCCAAAGACGATGGTCTTTGGCAAAGATTTACATTCCAACAGGAGCATACAGCCAAAGCAACACTGGAATGACTTCAGTTCAAGAACATGAAAGATCTTGAGTGGCCCAGCCAAAGCCCAGACTTGAATCCCATCGAGAATGTGGAAAGACTTGAAGATTGCTGTTCACCGATGCTCCCCATCCAACTTGACAGAGCTGGAGCAAATCTACAAGCAAGAATGGGAGAAACTCTCCAAATCCAGATGTGTAAAGCTGATACAGACATACCCAAGACTCAAAGCTGTAAATGTGCCAAACGTGCTTCTACGAAGTATTGACTCAGGAGGTTAAATACTTATGTAAATTAGATATTTCTGTATTTCATTTTTATTTTAGTTTGTAAAATAAAAAAAATTAAAATCCACGTTGACCTCATGGGGTATTATCTGTAGATCAGTGACAAAAATATCAAATTTAATTGGATTTTAAAATTCAGGCTGCAACACAACAAAATGTGAAAAAAGTCAAGGGGTGTGAATACTTTCTGAAGGCACTGTATATTACACGAAAGACGAAGGACAATAGGAAACATCTTTCTTTTTCTCTGATATGAATTCCAAAGACATTAAACGACGATGAACAAATCAAAAGTTTTAAAATTTGAACTTGGGATTCCAGAACCACGAGTCTTGACATCAAATGGGAATGCTAAAAATGGGCATATTCAATGTAAGGCTTGAGGTGCAGATTGCATTGTTCAATCCAACTGCTACTCATTTGATATATTTGTATACACGGTCTAGGCTTGTGGAAGAGCTAGGACACAGAACAAACTAGAACGCCACTCAGTAGAGCGCATACTCCCGCCGTGGGTCAAGTTGGAATAGTACGATTTCACAAAAGTTTGAGGGAGTAGTTCAGTGACAACACAAGACAAGACACTGCACAGATATATATTTAGAATATATAGAAGATAATGTTAAAATAAAAAGGCAATTTCACTTACATTTTCGGATTCAGCGTTCAATTCTATATGAGTGAGTGTATTTTGAGGCATGTGTGACTTCAAATAAAATTGTAAGCCAGGAAAACGTTCGTTTCATTCCTTAGGGATACAACATGTAAAACTGGTCCAAACGTCAAAACAAAACTCGCTCATTTTAGGTCGGACAAGCTAATGTGACCACTCATTCTTCTGGGAAGAATCCCGTGCACATGCTGGTCACACTTATAAGTTATAACTCACCTAAGTCTTTATAAGTTCATCAAATACTGACACCGCGAATGACATTTGCTTTTTGAGGTAAATTTGATTTGAGGCATTTGTAAATTTGAGGCATTTGAGGTAAATACTAAATGTTGATATCTCTTTTGAGGTTAAAAAAAAATAAAACAGTTTTAAAGCATTATACGTATCAAACGATACATTTAATGAAACGGGCAAACCGAATACACACGTTGGTGGTTTTAAAATGACAGAATATGTCTTTATTAGAAAAGAAAAAAAGAGAACCTTGTAGACGACGCTGCCAACAAAATACACCGCTCTAACGCATAACCACGAGTTTAAATTACATTTACAACAAATATGAAAACTATTTTCATATCACAATGTTAAATATAGAATTATATAGAAGATAATGTTAAAAAAAAATGAGCCCTATCTTCCAATGGTAAAAAAATCCTTCAAAAAATTCCTGGATCCGGAATAATATCCTGAGCTTCACCAAAAACTAATCAATTCTTCCTTATCCCAAGGGCAATCATCCCACCAACCTTCATCCAAATCCGTTCAGAACTTTTCCAGATATCTTGTTCACAAACACACGAACACACACACACACACACACACACACACACACACACACACACACACACAGACACGATCGAATGCATTACTCCCTCACGGGAGTAATCAGGGAACAACAGGAGAAAGGGGGAAACGCCAACAGCAGGGCAGAGGGAGGAAGTCGACGGAGACAGACAGCCAGTGGATGCAGGTAACAATGAGGGATAAGGTAGAATGCAGGGTGTGGACAAGATGGATACATAAACAAAATTTTGGCAGGGGTGTGGGTAGCTTAACGGGTGTAGAAAAGCCATGGTTTTGGGTGGGGGATGACTTGAGATGGTTGTGAACAGCTGTCTTGAAGACCTGGAGGGAAGAATGAGATTGAAGAGAGTGTGGAAGGTTTCTCACTGCTTATTGCAATTGTTGCATTAACATTTCTTCATGAGAACTTTTTTTGTCATACAGTCATGTGAAAAAGTAAGTACACCCCATGTAAAGTTTTGACTTTTTCAACATAGTTCCACAAACAGCTATTTGATCTTAATTTCAACAATATTGATAGATAAAGGTGATATAATATAACAAATATCATGAAAGATTTACATTTTGTAGTTAATTGTATAATTTAAATAAACATAAATGCAAATTTCGCATGTGGAAAAAGTAAGTACACCCCTACATTTATCACTTCAAATACCTAAAATTAGAATCAGGTGCACCAGCTCAGGTGCAAATGATTAGAACATCATTAGAGAGGATCTTGGAAGAACCTGTCTTAATTTAACATCAGACATTTAGTTTGGTTTGCTCTTTGTTGTTTAAGTGTGCGGCATCACCATGCTTAAATCAAAAGAGCTCTCTGAGGCCTTCAGAAAGAAGGTTATAGATGCTTACGAGTCTGGGAAGGGATTTAAAAAGATCTCCAAACAATTTGAAATCAATCATTCGACTGTCCGGAAGATCATCTACAAGTGGAGAAGATTCCAAACAACTGTCAAGTTGTTCAGGCCAGGCCGCCCCAGCAAGTTCAGCCCGAAAGCAGACCGCAAGATGCTGAAAGAAGTCTCTAAGAACCCCAGAATGTCATCACGGGACCTACAGGTAGCTCTTGCCACTGTTGATGTCAAAGTGCACGATGTACCATTAGATAGAGGCTGCACAAATTTGATCTACATGGGAGGTGTGCCAGGAGGAAACCTTTGCTGTCCATCAAGAACATCAGGGCAAGACTAAAGTTTGGCAATGAACACCTAGGCAAAACCCGCACTTCTGGAACAATGTGCTCTGGACAGATGGGTCAAAGGTTGAGCTATTTGGCCACAGTACCAGAAGACGTGTTTGGCGAAAACCAAAGACAGCATTTGATCACAAAAACCTGATACCAACTGTAAAGCATGGTGGTGGAAATATTATGGTTTGGGGCAGCTTTGCTGCATCAGGGCCTGGGCAGTTCACCATTATAGAATCCACTATGAATTCTTCATTGTACCAGAGGGTGCTTGAGGATAATGTGAGGCCATCGGTCGGAAAGTTGAAGTTCAACCGAAGGTGGACCTTGCAACATGACAATGACCCTAAACATACCAGTAAATCCACCAAGGAATGGCTGAAAAGAAAGAAATGGAGGGTTCTGGAATGGCCAAGTCAAAGCCCAGATCTAAATCCCATCGAGATGTTGTGGGGGATTTGAAACGAGCTGTGCATGCAAGAAACCCCTCAAACATCGCACAGCTGAAAGAATTCTGCATGGAGGAGTGGGCAAAAATTTCTCCCAGTCGATGTCAGAGACTGGTAGACAGTTATAAGAAACGCCTACTTGAGGTTGTTTCTGCCAAAGAGGGCAATACCACCTATTAGAGCCAAGGGTGTACTTACTTTTTCCACATGTGAAATTTGCGTTCATGTTTATTTAAATTATACAATGGTCTACAAAATGTAAATGTTTCATGATATTTGTTATATTATATCACCTTTATCTATCAATATTGTTGAAATGAAGATAAAATCGCTGTATGTTGAAATTTGTTGAAAAAGTCCAAATTTTACTTGGGATGTACCTACTTTTACACGTGACTGTATATTCTCTACTCTACATATTAACGCTTTCTTCTCAAATTCAATATAATTCTGACACTGATTTATTGCAGGACGCACATTTATATTCCTCATGAAAATTGTAACAAAGGAAAATTTTGGAGATGATGTAATCAGTCGAAGAAGAGATATTAATAATTGTTCACATTGTTTTATTATCCCTGTTTAGTTATTTTTTCTGATTTGGGAAGAAAATCCACTTTCACATTATTTCAGTCATTGCAGCACACTGTCGCACAAAATGCTGAGAGATTGAAGCATATTAACTCACTGCTCTTTTGTACATTTTCTACAGATTGGGTTTTTTAATACAGACTGTGTGGAGAACATTTTGAGGGTGAGTCATGTATTCTTTTATCTTCTGCTCTCAGAGCACACAGTTTGAAATATCGCAAACCTTTTTGGTAAAATTACTATTTTTCACTTTGAAACAGTGAGGGAAGAAAGTTTGTAATTTTTCACATGATCAAGATTGGAACTTTAATACATGGTGATGGATTTTTTGGGTTACTCAGGTAGCGAGGCTCTGTTGTCATGTATGATAAATGTTTTAACATGTATCCATGAGCATATTTGGGTTGCTCGTATAATGAGTCAATCTGGAACAGTATTTAAATCCACAATACCATACTACAATGATTGACAGATGTGGAGCTTGGAATGCGCGTGCACATTTTCCCCAAATTTACTCCTGTGTCGTGCCATCTTTCCAGAGAGCTTGATGGGCCTAAAGAGGGCTTCCTTCTTTCCAGAGTCCTCCTTCTGTGTTGAAGTTCCTTCTCGGGGAACTCATATTATTTTTACAATATAGTTGTGCTTGCTATTTGTTCAGAGCAGACCGACATTGCTTTTCTAAATGAAAATTTAATTTATGCTTTTTAGACTTAGGTGAAAATATGGAGTAATATTGTCCTGGGAGCACACATGCTGAGCCTTCAGCAACGACTCTAAGTCAAATCAAGTCGGTCTGGAAGGGAGTTAATTACCCCAGAATTGGCACATTTTATTATAAC
The DNA here is from genome assembly GCF_964187855.1 of Myxine glutinosa. Lineage (NCBI taxonomy): Eukaryota > Metazoa > Chordata > Myxini > Myxiniformes > Myxinidae > Myxine > Myxine glutinosa. The sequence continues at coordinate 153,085,389 of NC_136264.1, read as the reverse complement.
TTGAATTCATCCCAACCCACCGAGAGTGGCTCTATTTCATACATATTGACATCGAGAGAATTGCAGTTCTCCCCTCATCCCTCTCCCCCCAGGACTATGGTATAATTTTACGGAGTACAACCTCCAGTTGTCAACTCATTCCGCACAGTCGTTCAGGGGTGCATATACATCATACAAACATTCATTGAATCATTGTACCTGGTATGGTTAGACCTGCCAAGATTGATCCAACATTTGGAAATTTCACCATTTAATGTGGCCTCAATTTAGAAGGAAGTGTGTGAAGTATATTTGATCAGAAAATACAAAATTTGTGCATGTTGCAATAAAAGCTGTATATTTCCCCAAATAAATAAGAAGTAATCGAACGACATTCTGTAGAGTGCGTACCTCCACTAGGCTGAACAGGCTACATTTTGTATCCACTGATAGGCCGGATCTGCACCCGAATCTTAACCAAAATCTATTCAGCTTGTTCTTGTTACCTACCCAACTCATTCACCAATTTTTGTTATAATTCATGTACAACCTTTTGAAACATTGTGCTGTATATCGTTTTTGGCCACATCTTTTATTAGTGAAGAATGACTTCTTTTTTTTTAATTCTCGCATCTGGCTCCAGATCCCAATCTTCATCAAAATCGAAACAATTCGTCTTTGGCACACAACCAACCTGTCTACTAAGTTTCCTCCAAATCCATCCATAACTTTTTGAGATATCGTACAAAAAGACAGACAGACAGACAGACAAACAGAGAGACAGGGGTGAAAACATAACCTCCATCCACCTTCAGAGGCAGGGGTATGAATACACATACATACATACATACATACATACATACATACATACATACATACATACATACATACAGTCACGTGAAAAAGTAAGTACACCCCATGTAAAGTTTGGACTTTTTCAACATATTTCAACATACAGCTATTTGATCTTCATTTCAACAATATTGATAGATAATGGTGATATAATATAACAAATATCATGAAACATTTACATCTTGTAGTCCATTGTATAATTTAAATAAACATAAATGCAAATTTCGCATGTGGAAAAAGTAAGTACACCCTTGGCTCTAATAGGTGGTATTGACCCCTTTGGCAGAAACAACCCCAAGTAGGCGTTTCTTATAAATATCTACCAGTCTCAGACATCGACTGGGAGAAATTTTTGCCCACTCCTCCATGCAGAATTCTTTCAGCTGTGCGATGTTTGAGGGGTTTCTTGCATGCACAGCTCGTTTCAATTCCCCCACAACATCTCGATGGGATTTAGATCCGGGCTTTGACTTGGCCATTCCAGAACCCTCCATTTCTTTCTTTTCAGCCATTCCTTGGTGGATCTACTGGTATGTTTAGGGTCATTGTCATGTTGAAAGGTCCACCTTCGGTTGAGCTTCATCTTTCCGACAGATGGCCTCACATTATCCTCAAGCACCCTCTGGTGCAATGAAGAATTCATAGTGGATTATATGATGGTGAGCTGCCCAGGCCCTGATGCAGCAAAGCTGCCCCAAACCATAATATTTCCACCACCATGCTTTACAGTTGGTATCAGGTTCTTGTAGTCAAATGCTGTCTTTGGTTTTCGCCAAACATGTCTTCTGGTACTGTGGCCAAATCGCTCTTCCTTTGACTCATCTGTCCAGAGCACATTGTTCCAGAAGTGCTGGTCTTTGCCGAGGTGTTCATTGGCAAACTTTAGTCTTGCCCTGATGTTCTTTCTGAACAGCAAAGGTTTCCTCCTGGCACACCTCCCATGTAGATCAAATTTGTGCAGCCTCTTTCTAATGGTAGACTCGTGCACTTTGACATCAACAGTGGCAAGAGCTACCTGTCGGTCCCGTGATGACATTCTGGGGTTCTTCGAGACTTCTTTAAGCATCTTGCGGTCTGCTCTCGGGCTGAACTTCCTGAGGCGGCCTGGCCTGAACAAGTTGGCAGTTGTTTGGAATCTTCTCCACTTGTAGTTGATCTTCCGGACAGTCGAATGATTGATTTCAAATTGTTTGGAGATCTTCTTTTTAAATCCCTTCCCAGACTCGTAGGCATCTATAACCTTCTTTCTGAAGGCCTCAGAGAGCTCTTTTGATCTAGGCATGGTGATGCCGCACACTTCAACAACAAAGAGCAAACCAAACTAAATGTCTGAAGTTTAAATAAGACAGGTTTTTTTTTTTGTTTTTTTTTTTTGTATACTGAATCGAGGCTCGTGGAAGAGCTAAAAGGTTCTTCCAAGATCCTCTCCAACGATGTTCTAATCATTTGCACCTGAGCTGTTGCACCTGATTCTAATGAGGGTCAAAACTTTCTCAAACTTTACATGGGATGTCAAAACTTTACATGGGATGTACTTACTTTTTCACATGACTGTACATACATACATATACATACATACATACATACACACATGCATACATACACACATGCATACATACACTAAAAATTATTGCACTTTTTTCCCCCAAATTGGCTGACCACTTGTGTGTAGCACCAACATGTGATCCTTACTCGGACACAATACACGTGTAAATTAAAAAGGAGGTTAATGACAAAGTCTGTGTATTACAGTAGTATCGATCAAATCGTGTTTTCTTGTTTTCCTGACGTTTTCAACTCCCATTCTCTCCCATTTCACCACCTCTTTGCCTTCAACTTTCATTCACATTCCCCTTCTTTGCTAGGAAATGACCCACTCCTGGCCACCTCTACTCGCAGCACTCCCAAGTGCCAGCAGCTCACAGTCCAGCAAGCTTTCTCATTCACAGTTGCCAACCAAGGTGAGCTATTTTACTTCAGCCCCAGATGATTTATTCAGGGCTAAGAAATAACTTCTCCATAAGCAAAGCCGAATTTCCTACTGCAAGGAATTGAAGGTTTTATTCCCCCCCCCCCACCCCCCCCCCCCCCCCACTCCCCCAACCCCCCCCCCATTTGTGGTGGTAGTAGTAGTCATAGTTTGTTGGGGTTTTTTTCCACATACAGTAATTTGAAAAGCATAAAATCTTTCTTCCTCAACTTCCTAAAGGAAGGTCTTCAAACTTTGCAAAGTCATCTTCATTTGAGATGTTAGAGCATGTTGCAGTTTCTCATCCATCCTTAGCGTTATTCAGGGCAAAAGCGACAGGGCTATATCCATACACCTATTCACACAAATTGTGCAAGAGCAATTGAAACGGGGTCTTGCATCCAGGTCAAGTCAGTTCATGCAGTAGATGTGTACAGGTGTAGGATTTTCTCGATTTAGTTTTCATTTCAAACCAACAGTGTTCACCAGTTTTTTGTGGAAATGAATCAAAAACAAATTATTCTTCACGTACTTATTTTGCAGGAAAATCACCTGAACTCCAGACACAGTAAGTCAACAGTTCATCAAAACTTGCAAAAATTTGTTTGTAATGTTTGAAACATTATATTTATCATACTGTTGTCGTACTGTATCCAATAACTCTAATTTCAACACCAATAGTGATGTTTATGGACATATTGCCAATTTAGGTATCCTGAAATGGAAAGCGTCTTGCCATAAATGCAGACAATCTGTTGCATCCTGATAAATCCCGATCCATTCCTTCCTGTCTCTTCTGCTTTTACCCCCACTGCACCTATCCTTGCTCCAAAGCCCCTACTGCCCCTACTTCCGCTATCGGCACCTCTGTGACCAGCCCCCCACCCACGCTTGCACCACCATAGCCTATGTCCACAACACGACTCCCACCCTCGCACCATGACCATCCCCATACCATCCATCCACACACTGTCCAACATCCCTCCTTTCCATCTCGTTTCCAACAGAGGCTTATGCTCAAATCTCATAGATCTCTTGCTTCAGGTGGTTGAACTATTGCCAGGTGTTATCTGTCTCAAATAAACTTTTCTTCCACAGGATGTCACAGACCCAATGCTCTCTCTGGTTACATTTTGCATCAATTTGACAGACCCAATGCTCTCTGGGGGCAATTTTGCATTCAACATCAGAAGCTCCCTTTCCAATAGTCTCTATACAATCCTAACCAACTTCCTCCTCTTAGGCCCCTATATAATATCTCTGGATCTATGTCTCTCTCTCTGTGGCAATGTCCTGGTTTAATGTGCGGTCTCGCATGGCCTGCTCAACCAACTGTGATCATTCTGTGTATGAAGCTCTCTCAGGCAACTTTGACTCTGTTATATCTTTCCGCAACCCAACTCTTTCCATAAACTGCATTGGCTTAATCTGTTACCATTCCTACTGAGTTGCTGTTGGTTCTCACACACTGCTGTCCACGATGGTGCAAGCAAGGTCTCATCTAAACAGTTTGATTCCTAGCCCATATTTCCCAAAATATCGCCTTCTCTTTACTGTACTTGACCATGTCAAACATTCTTTCCAACCTATCATATTTTCCTTTGCTCCCCTTGCCTCCTCAGATCAATTACTCCTGAAAATGTCTGTATCCTAGTGGTCTTCAGCGATCCACTAAAGTACCTCACTGTTGAGCAGTTTAATCAGGTAGAATGGTCTGGCTTTCAGGCTACAATCATTTTGAGCGACAATGCATGGGACCCATTTCTCAACAAAGTACACTCTCTATTCCTTTCTCAACAAGGTACTCTCTCTATTCCATAAGTTCATACATTCATGCCTCCATATATCCTGTCTGATATCTCTTCCCTGGCTCAACATTTCATGCATGATGCAATTGCCAGAAAGAAGGTTGTATTCTCATTCTGAAAAGCCAATTCCATTCAAGAGATTCCAAAAAGCTTATGACTGTTGTTTCCATCCTCATATGCACCAGGCATTAGCCAAAAGCATAAACGAGGTCGCAACTCACAAGTATTTTGCCATCCACAAAAAAATTGGTGGAAGGAGGTCATGTCTGTTTCTGGAATGTACGTACTGCTCATCTGTTCCTTCACTCTTGAAGGATGTCGTCATGATGGATACTTCTCATGCCAGGCTGATTTCCTTTGCAGAAAAGGCCAAGGTTCCAAATCCCTCTTTTCCTCTACCCGGCATCCGACACAATCTGCCTTCTCTCCTCTTTTAACTGAAAATATCCAACAGCATGTGGATACATTTCTGGTCTCTTGACTCCTCCACTGCACTGATCCTAATGATATCAATACCTTATCTACATCAGGACTTTTGTACTAGACATCTACCATGAGTTTGATTCTGTCCTTCCTCCTCAGTTTATAACTGTACACAGCCGTCAGCCAGATTGTCATATAATACGGCTCCTAACTGTGGACTGCTCTTGCTGCTTCTCATTTTTCCCCTGTGAGCTCCTGGAATCAAAGGCCCTCCATATCTTTGGAATCTACACCAGGAAGTTGAGTCTCCCGGCCTGTTTCTTGGTGGAGAGGTTGGATGTGTGACAAGGAAGAATTTATTCGATTTTGATGAAGATCTGGATCTGGATCCAAGAATTTTAAAAAGTGATTCTTCACCATTGGGTGATAGGACTAAAAACGATATAGTATCTAGCATGATATCTAAAAAGGTTATGGATGTATTCGGATGAAACTTGATGGACATGTTGGGTGTGGGACAAGGATGAATTGATTCGATTTTTGATGAAGATCCAAATCCAGATCCGGATGCATTAAAAAATATATATTTGGATAGATGGGGCCAAGAACGATATATAACATGATATTTAAAAAAAGTTATGGCTGAGTTATGACAAAACTAGGTGGACGAGTTGGTTAGGTGACAAGAACAAGCTGATTTGATTTTGTTTGAATTCCAGATCAAGATCCAGCCTATCAGTGGTATACAAAACGTAAACTGTTCAGCGTGGCAGACGTATGTGCTCTACCGAATGCTCTTCTAGGTCCACCTGTTCTCTTATCTCCCTGCCCAACCACAACTTCACCAAATTGCAAATGTTCTGCCAGAAATCCTTTCCTTGTTACCTCCACCCAGTTCAAGCTCAACGTTCATGTCCATTCTTTGACATGTACTCCCTTTTCTCGAATGTGGAACTCTCTTCCTGAGTCAGTTATCGTGGATTTTTCCTTGCAAGATTTGATATGTTGTGCCCTCTGCTACCAACTGGTTTCTCCCATTTTCACTACCGAGCAACACTACACTTGAGACCCTCATGCTCTCCGCAGGCTTCTTCTATAATTCCTTTCCTTAAGTGCTATGATGCATGTTTGTTGTCCATGTACTGATTTCCTTGATTCAATGGGCCCTGTTGTTCTGCTTTTCCATGAGCCGCAATTCCTGCAACAACAGAAACATACATTCTGCAAAACTTGAGACAGTTGATGTCTACCGTGATTTAGATGGATATGGCCTCTAACTTTCACCATCGATAGTGACTGGTGCACAACCTATTTATGTGGTTTGTAATCTAATCAGTGTGCTGTGTTCTGCAGAGCGTGGCGGCAATCTAACCAAAGAGCCAGCTTGGGAAACAGATGTCGATAAATCGTAAGAATAATTCCACTGTTTTGTCTCTCTCTCTCTCCCTCTCTCTCTCTCTCTCTCTCTCTCTCTCTCTCTCTCTAGCTGTTCGTCTGGAAAACTTAGAGGTTTCAAGCTATGTTCTGTGCACCCATGGAGTGTGTTAGGATTGTTTAGGCGTATCAGTGGTGATTATTTCATTTTTTTGGTGATTGGAGGTTCTCTGGTTTGCCCATACTGTGGTGAAATGAGATGCTTGTTTTAAATGCATTTACATAAATGGCAATATTACCTACAACTTCCTGTTTACTGCCTCGCCAACACAGCTCCAATGGGACAAGTGATAAATATCTTCATAATGCAAAGTTTGATGGAGAATTAATTGAATAATACACAAGCAGATGTGGCATATTTAGTGTATAAGAACTTGAATGATTATTATTCAAAATGATGGAACATGAAATTGCACACTTCTAACTGTAACTCTTACATGCTGTCTTGTTTATTTCCATGAAATTACACAAATTCATTTGACATGCCCAACATCCTGGGATACGAGTTTACCCGTATAAGTTGTTACATCTTAAAAATAATGTCAGAGATCATTTTTTGCAAAAAGGTGCTTTCAAAAAGTCCCCATGGGGATGTGGAGAAATGTTTTGGATTAGAATCTTTTTTAGGATTATTTAAGAGTTGAAAGTTAAGATTGGTCACAGAATGGAATTTTTAGCCTTTAATGTTAATGTTTCAACCAATCCAGACAAGACCTGGCACACATATTTCGGTATCGCAACCCCTACAGGCTAAAGCAAATAAACGTTGTTCTGGTGTCTTCTTTTCAAATCTACAGAAGTCGAATTGCAAAATCAAAGTTCATTGCAAAATTAGTGTTTCTGGCCTATCAAACATTTATATTTAAACAAATGCCGATAAGACTTGGCACACTTACCTTACCACAACCCCTTCAGACGAAAGCAGGTAGACATTGGTCTGGTTGCTTTATTTATAAATTTGGCAAAGTCTAATGTGTTCCAATATAGGTGGTGAATGATGGATGTACCTTGGGGTGTTGTAGAAATGTTTTTGCAAATTACATCATGCTTGGCCTGGATATATATTTTCGCTGTAAAAGTGTTTTTCTCTGCAACTGCTTATCTGATTGATTTTAATTTTTTTTTATATAGGAGGGACTCTCGATGGAGAATACTTTATTGATAACTCTGATGTCATAGGTTATATGGTATGGCAGCCATGTTGGATAAAAGGAAAAAACTGGACATCTTTTTGTTCAAAAATGAAAACAATTTCAACTTAGTATACGTCATGCATTACCCATGGGGTATATACAGAGTGATAACGATTATATCGTCGGTGAAGTGGTATATTCAGCCATATATACACAAAGAATTAAGTTAAGCACCCCCCCCCCCGTTTTTTTACAACCTCGCACATTACAAGTTTGTTGTCGTCAAAACAGTGTAATATACCCATGATATTGCTATATTTTCTGGAGAAGTGATATTATGGTCACATAAAAACATAACAATCATGCCGTTTTCAATATTTTATTCTGAATAATTTAAGGTGAAAATTTTTGGGAATTTTAGGCATATTTTCACCTCAATTTAAGTATGGAGCTATAGGTCCATCACGGACAGTGTGGATGACGTTTATGTTTTCTAACGTACAGTCATTGTTCTGAGAAGACCTCTAGCGATCTTTGCGTCAATAACGTGTGTAGGACCCACGTGATCGGATCACTGACTCAACCCTACGTCTCATAGACCCTGTAAGCCGTCGTATGCGTTGCTGTGGCAGGTTGTTCCATTCCCGATGTAATGCACGTTCCAATTCATCCAGATTGGCTATTGGAGGGACCATCTTCGCAATTTGTCGTCCCAACATGTCCCAAACGTGCTCGAGGGGGTTCAGGTTCAGGACAGGATTAGGGGGTGCTTAACTTAATTCTTTGTGTAGGGGTGCTTAACTTAATTCTTTGTGTATATAATTGGTTGTATCAAAATCCTTGTCCGAAAATCTGAAACTTTATCTATCTGATCTACGACCTAATGTGAGTGAAGAATTAAATTTATGACGTCATCGGTCACGTGGTCTGGTGGTCATATTGGATTGTCACTGTTATAATGTTGTGCACATTGCTTGCAGTTTTCTTGAAGATGATCTAAAGTTGAGCAGTGATGAGGATGAGATTACACAGGTGTGTTTCACATACGTAAACAAAACGTACGTGTCTGGCCAAGGCACAGCAACCAACTGCAGACTCCTTCTAAAGTAATGCTTTGCTTTCTGAAACAATGCTGCATTGTTTTATAGAAAGCAAGCGCTAAGATAAATGATTATTTCTGTAATGCCTACACGTGTGCACATGCATATGTTTGTATGTTGAATTCCCATTGCTTTAGGTTACATATAGTTGTTTTTGTTTTGATCAAGCTAATTGGTCCGACGAGACGTGCACATGTAAGTGAAAATCTCTTTAAAAATTTTTTTCAATCTGTTTGCTTTCCTCACATAGGTGCTGGAACAAGTCTCGCCATTCTGCAGCCCTTTTCGGTAAGAAGCAACAAGGAGGGATATGGAACTGGGTTTGTGTTAAAGCTTGTAAGACTGAAAAGTATTGCATCTCTGAATAAGTTGAACACACCCATTCTCTCCATTGAACTAACAAAAAAAGGTAGGTACCAGCACTCTGGTAATGAGGCTAGAGGTTCAACGACCAGATACAATTCTAAAATCAAGGGAGGTGCAAAGCGCGCCCCTCCCTTTATATGGGATCGTTTCTCGGTATGCAGCTTTGACATGGGGACTGAAAAGAATTTTCTCGGCTTCTACTGGACGAAATCGGCTGCAAATTTCAGAAGTAAATGTTTTGCACATCGAGGTAATATGTTCCAAATTTCAGCAACGTCCGTTTCCACATTCTTGAGTTATATTTAGAAAACCCTCAAATTCACGTTGGTGTTAGTTAGTTAGTTAGTCAGTCCGTCCATCCTTCCGTCTGTCCACCCAAAATGTGTGGGCACTCATATCTCAAAGGCTATACATTAAAACTAGCTGAAACTTAGAATATGCATCAGCCAATACATCTAATTAATGGCTTTCAAAACAAATTCCACTTAAGTGCCATAGTTTCTGCTTTAAAATGAAATATATTGTTACGGGTCGCAGACAGATGTTATATCGACCGAGCGGTGGTGTATTACCGCGACCTAACAGGATCCCCGACTCACCCGATTCACCCAGACATTGGCCGGATCGCACCGCAGCTAGTCAATAGGGAAAAGACAAAGGCGACACGGATGTGAAGAAGAAGAAGAAGAAGACAAAAAGGTTGGAAATACTACTGAATTTATTGACTATTTACACACATAAGCAAAAAGAAAGCAGTCACGTTTATTTACAAGCACATAAGACGCAGGTGACACAGGGAAAATACTAGCTTATACAGACTTAATTAACCCAGGACAGAACAAACAGAACAAACTCACGTACCCAAGAAGGGTGGAAAGGCAGGAGGTGGATGGCTGGAGGGAGAGGAAAGTCCAAGGGGGTCCTGCAGCTCAACCGGCGCGTTTAGCAGCCGCCGTTCCTTTACGGCCCTGCTCCAAACCGCCGTTCAGGCCCCCACGCTGCTGTTGTGGCTGCTGTGTACGTCGCGTGCTTTGCCAGGCCTTGTCCGACTTGTCTGGTCCAAACCCTCAACTCGTTCTTGGTCCACTCACTCTTTACCACCGACTCCTCACCGCAACCAACGCAACCAACTGACCACCACCACCGACTCTCTCTCTTGGTGACCAACTCAACCAACTGACCACCGACTCCACTGACTGACTCCTCACGACTCTCCCCTGGCAACCGACTCACGACTCACTTGCGTGCGCGCTTTTATAACGCCTCCGGCGATTAAGCCGCCGGCCTTCAGGACACGCCCATCGGGGTGCTCACCTCGGCCCTGGTTGGTCGCGCGACCCTCTGGCTCCGCCCTTGATGACGACGGGCGGGCACGCCTTTCTTCTCCGATTCGAGCACATGGTCAATGGTGGTTATTGGAGGGGAGGTAATTCGGCAATCGAGGCCCGGCAATGACGGAAGGGGGTGTAAAAGGAAATGGAGATTTTGGGGATGGGAAGGAAAGGGGATCTATTCTCTTTCACTGGTGCAATGGAGTACTTTAATTAATGGGAGACACAGCCTTACTCTAAAACACAGAATAAGAGATAACTATCAACAGGGGTATTCTATTATTTGGCTGATGTGTATGCTTGTGGACTAATTATGGGATGCCCTTTCACCTTTACACAGCTCCGGAGGTAGGGGGGCGCAGAATAAACAATAATAATAGTACAGCACACAATCAAAAAATATACAGTCCTCATCTCCGCAACAATATATATATATATATATATATATATATATATATATATATATATATATACATATACATATATATATATATATATATATATATATATATATATATATATGTATATATAGGTGCCAATTTTGATTTATACAGCTGCATGAAGAAGTAAGTCCAGCATGCACACGAGATTTTTTGAATGTCCCTTCTTTTCTATTGTTTGGCATTTTCTACAAGCTATGGAATGTCCCTTCTTTTCTATACTTTGCCACATGGCACACACCATATATAAAGGGGCCTTTTCTATGCACATGGCATTTTCCCCAAAAATTCGAGTCGGCAACCTTGGCAGTTTTTAATCGCTCAACCCACGTGGTGCAAAGAACATTTCTTTCTAACATTAGAAAAAATGAAATTAAGACAAGACAACATCCTGAAAAACAATATTAATTAGAACAGTGTGACTGTGTTGCCAAAATGCCTCCGCATAGTCACACAACGGGTAGATGCCATCACTCTGCATATGTATGGGTAGGGGATCATGTTTGTGAAGTTTTGTGTTGATCGGATAAGGTTCGTTTTTCTATCCAAGATGGCTGCCAAAGCACGTGACCTATGACATCATCATTTTCAAACTATATGCAACAGTGGTGTTAGATTATATTTGTAAAATTTCGCATTGATAAGGTGAGCGGTTTCAGATATATAATTATTTAATATTTTCCTTCAATTCAATATGGCTGCCAAACCATGTGACCTATGATGTCATTAATTTAAAGGGCCACAGACACAGAAAATCATGTTTGGTTTAATTAATAGATATTGCTTCACTTAACACTTAATCGTCCTTTTTTTTGAATAAATATCACTCGATTGTCCCCCGCCACCCAAAAAACGACGATTTGATTGCTCATGTGACTGGCTACGTCATCGAGGGAATTTTTGTTGCTGCTGGTAGTTTTTAGCTGGTAGTGGAGTCCCGCCCCTAAAATCGTGATGTTCATTCATGATGTCACCTGTGTGATGTAATCGAGGGAAAGGTTTCTCAGCACGCAATGATAACTGCCTGACCAAGAATCTTCTGATAGTCAAAATCATTATTAAAAACTACCAGCAGAAACAAAAAATTCCCTCGAGGATGTAGCCAGTCACATGAGCAATCAAATCGCCGTTTTTTGGGTGGCGGGGGCCAATCGAGTGATATTTATTCAATAAAAAGGACGATGAAGTGTTAAGTGAAGCAATACCTATTAATTAAACCAAACATGATTTTCTGTGTCTGTGGCCCTTTAATATTTCAATACAAATGGGTCATAGATCATGTGCATGCAATTTCAGATTTTTAGGATAAGGAATTCGATTAAAACATTTTTGGCTGGTATACCACTTAACCTATGATGTCATCATTATCATGCTTTTATTCCCCATTGGGAGTACTTGACAATGTGCCAAGTTTCAAATTTTTCCATTCAGCGGTTTCCGAGAAATAATTTTTTAATTATTTGCTTTTAATCGAAGATGTCTGCCATACCACGTGACCTATGACGTCACCCTTATCATCAAAACATTCTGCATGGGTGTCACTCCTTACCCTGAAAGTTCAATTTCAATCGGACATATTGTTGCTGAAAAAACCGAGGTTTAGCCCGTACGGACGTACGGTCAACCCGAAAACATATAATGCCTCCGGCGACTTTGTCGGCGGAGGCATAAAAATATTAAGAACATGTAAACAAAACGAAACACTCGTCTTTCTTAACTTGCATCATCCTGTTCTAAGCACAACAGACTGATCTAAGCACAGTTGACTGTGATATGCTGTATTATATTCGACTATGGGACAACAACAACAACAACATGCATTTTAAGGCCATGTTCCCTGCTAGAGCGGGGGTTAGCCTTGCGGTCCCCATGACAATCTTCTCCATTTTGCCCTATTTTCTGCATCTCTCCTTGTTAACCCCCTTGCCCGCATTTCTTCTTCCACCATCTTTAGCCAAGGCTTTCTCGGTCTTCCCCGTCCTCTACTTCCTTCTACATTAACTTCCATCACTCTTCTCAACCAGTCACTTTCATCCTTCCTCAATACATGACCAAACCATCTCAACCTCTTCCTCTTCACAGCATCAATCACAGGCAATATTCCCATCATCTTTCGCAATTCATCATTTGTCTTCCTCTCTCTCAACGATACTCCACACATCCATCGAACCATTCGCATTTCCACCCTTTCCAGCCTTCGTTGCTGCTCTACGTTCATTACCCATGTCTCGCTCCCATAAATCATAACACTTCTCACACATGCAGCACACACCTTTCCCTTCAGCTTCAGCGACACTCTCCTCCTCATCAGCACGCCACTCAGTTCCCGAAACTTCTTCCATGCACATCTCACTCGAGCAACCGTTGCCGAGTCTGATCCACCTTCTCCATTCAGCATGTCTCCGAGGTAGCAAAATGTTTTCACACATTCCAGCTTCACGCCGTCTCCAAGATCCAACTCAACATTTCCTCCATCTGCAGCTCCCTCTGTGCACACCTTACATTTGAATGTAGCTGCCACACTGGTTAATGACCCTCTCAGACCACTACATTTTTGATGAACCCACTCAGCACACATTGTACATTGAATGGAGTTCACTCCGACACCCTTCCTGCACACAGCACACGGCCACTTCCCAGTTCTTTCCACCTCACCACATGCTTTACCACTTGCCATCACCTTTGTCTTTCCGATATTCACCTTCAGACCTTTTGTCTCCATACATTCCTTCCACTTGTTCATCTTTTCCTTCAGTCCATCCATACTTTCCGCAATCAACACCAGATCATCTGCATACAAGAACTCCCACGGTAAACCCTCCTTTACGGTCTGAGCCAGCACCTCCATCACAGCTACAAATAGTAGTGGACTTAGTACCGACCCCTGATGCACTCCCACCTTCACCTCAAACTCACCACTGTTCCCGTCCTTCGTCCTTACAGCTGTGCGTGCTCTTTTGTACATTGCCATCACTACTCTGATCAACCATTCCTCCACTCCTAACTTCCTCAATGCCCATGTCAATACTTTGCGTGGAACCCTATCGAATGCTTTCTCCAGATCAACAAACCCAAAAAACAACTTCTTCCTCTTATCCATGTACTTCTCCTGCAACTGCCTCACAATGAAAAGCGCATCTGTCGTTCCTCTTCCTGGCATAAATCCAAACTGCATTTCGTCGATCTTCACTTTCTTCCTTATCCTCCTCTCCAACACCCTTTCCAATACCTTCATTCCATGCTCCAATAACTTTATCGCTCGGTACGAGCCACACTCCAGAGGGTCACCTTTCCCCTTGTATAGAGGGACGAGGGTACTCAGTTCCCAATCCACTGGAATGCGGCCTTCTTTCACCACCAGATTACAGATCTCTGTCATTCTCTTCACACCCCAACTTCCTGCTGCCATCAACATATCTCCCACAACTCCCGTCGGCCCTCCCGCTTTTCCACTCTTCATTGCTTTTATCGCTTCCTCAACTTCCTTCTCAGTTATCTTCTCTGCCGGTCCTAAAACTGGGTTACTCTCTATGTTGCCATCCCATTCATTCTCTGTATTCAACAGCATTTCCATATATCTTTTCCATCTTCCTTTAATTCCATCTGGGTCGACAACGATTTGTCCCACTTCATCCTTCAAGCAACTCACCCCCATCACTTCACACCTCTCTTTCGCTATGTGCTTTGCAATCCTGAATACTGCGTTCTGACCCTCTTCCGAATCCAAGCGTTCTCCGAACATTTTCCTACATGCCTCCTGCGCCTTTGCTACCTCTTTCTTTGCAGCCTTCCTGGCTGCCTTATAACTTTCATGCTCTGCTGTTTCTGCTCCCGTACCCTTCGCCTTCTGCCACTCTTTGAACTTCTTCCTCTTCTCGTCAATCCTCTTTCCAACCTCAACATCCCACCACCATGTTTCCGAGTGCCTCGGTGGTCCTTTTGTCCATCCACATACCTCACCAACGGCTCCCAACAGACTAGCTTTCATTGACATCCAACCACTTTCAAGCTCAACCACATCATCCTCTACCCTACTCAGCCTCTCTTTTAATGCCTCCCTTACTGTCACCTCTTTCAACCTCCACACCTTCATTCTCGGTTGGTACTTCACCCGCCGAGCTCTCCTCGCACCTTTCACCCTTATGTCGCAGACAACCAAGTGGTGCTGTGAAACAGCCTCCTCCCCCGGGATCACCTTTGTGTCCCGGAGGTGCCCCCTATCTCGCCGACGCACCATCAGGTAGTCAACGGTTGTCGTCGACCCACCTGACGTGTATGTAACAAGCTTATTGTCCTCTTTCTGGAACTGAGTATTACAAATCAACAAATCAGCTCCATCAGCAAACTCCAAAATCCTTTCACCTTCTCCATTTCTCACACCATATCCGTAACCCCCATGAACTCCCTCAAAACCATCCATACTCCTTCCCACATGTCCATTCAGGTCTCCTCCCACCACAACAACTTCCTCATCTTTCACGTTTTCCATCAGCTTCTCTATCGCACACCAGAACTTGTCCTTCTCTTCATCGCTTCGACCAACCTGCGGAGCATATCCCGAGATGACGTTCACCAAGAGCTTTCCAATCATCATTTTCACCATCATCAACCTATCACTCACTCTAGTCACACTCACCACACTGTCTACAAACTCCTCAGAAAACAGGACACCAACACCATTCATGCCCTCCGGGCACCCTTGCCACACAAACTTGTATTTCTGTCCCTGCCTACCCTTCACCATTCTCACACCACTTCCCTTCCATCTCGTCTCTTGCACACAACATATGTCCACTCTTCTTCTTACCAATACTTCCACCACTTCTCCTGATCTCCCTGTCATTGTCCCCACATTCCATGTCCCAAACCTCAGAAACCGATCTCCACTTCGGGCTGCACCCTGCCCATATGTACTTGTGATTGTCATGGTTCTCTTTTTGAGGCAATGTTTTTTATGGCCGGATGCCCTTCCTGACGCCAACCCTCTTAGTCGTCTCTTACGACACGCAGGGATACGGTGTACCTATTCTGACCAGGGTACACACTGGGAAACGTTTAAAACATGTAAATTCTGGGGAGGGGGGGGGGGCGTCAGCATCACGGCTGCGGTTTAAACATATTCCAACAATATCCAAACAGAACGATGAAAAAACAATCCGGGAAAAGTCTCCAAGCGAGAACGTGGATTTGAGAAAGAAGGAGCAGAGACGGAAGAAAACGAGATACAGGGGGCGGGGCACAGGCCGAGACGAGGAGGAGAGCGAACAAGCACGTGTCCGGGAGGAGAGAAAGAATCAATATATAATTCTTTGTCTCAGGAGGTGAGGTGAGGGGGAGAAAACAAAATAAAAGAAACAAGCAATACAGCGAAGGAAATAACCCAAACCGACAAAACACCGACGGGGGGAGGGAAGCCCCAAGTCACCAGGCCGCGCACGAGGTACGACTCAGAAAACGATTAACTACACACAAGTTTGCACGAACCACAAACCAACACCAACTAGAAACACACAATAACACGTACACAGCAAAATAACCAGTGGAAATTTGACAAAGACAAGAATGGGAAAACACTCAAACTTCAATGCCGTGGAGAGCTCGAAGCACGCCTCACTCGCCCGAGGAACCGGAAGCTCAAAATCTATGGGACATTGGGACATTGGGACATTGGGACATTGTACTATGGGACTATGTACTATGGGACTATGGGACATTGTACAAAAATCATTCCAGAAAGTAATCTGGGTAATCAATTAAATTCTAATGAATTAAATAGTTGTATGGCTTGGCATAACAGCATTTAAATTGTTTCCCCTCACAAAACTTGTGCCATTTGGAGTAATTCTACCTCAAAGTTGGGAGTGATTTGTTTTGGGGAAGATATTGTGGGGGTGAGTTGGCTTACCCATTGTAAAATCATATGAAAGTCGTCCCCAATAATATCTTATTTTGAGCTTCCACCAACTCTAAATCGTTTTAAGCTAAAGAGTTTGTTTGGTAGCTTTGCGAGGTGGCACATCAATTATTTAACATTTTACTTGAAAAGATCAGCGGATGCCGTATGTTGTTAACAGTGCAATGTACATGTATCATTGTGAACAGCATACCTTTACAAGTTTACATTGATTAAAAAATCAAATGAAACAAAAAAAATGAATCCATATATTCTGGCTCTGCTTCTGAATCACCAAGGTCACTTTCATTTTCAAAGTTGTCAACTTGACCAGAAACATTGCAGCATCTCTCTTGACTAAACTCAGATCAGTGAAGGAAATACCATTTTCTAGGCATGTAAACTTGAATGTAAATCTGTGCATTTACTGTGCCTACATCTACCAGAGCAGTTTGCAAGTTCTAAAACACTCTCTGGAGCTGGTGGAAGGTTTGTCCAATGTATTGTCAGTTGCCAACCCTCTCATATAGGTGTTGGGTATGATGGCATCTGCTCAAGGGTCAGCTGGTATATTGCAGCCTTGTAATATGCCCTCTGGTTATGTTTGCAGAGAGAATCTCTATTTGGTGCCATAACCAACTCGGATTTAGCCAAGCAGAACATGTTCTATCTGGCCTTGTTAACTTTTGTACAATCATACTGTGCATACATTAATACAACCAAACTTCTCTAGCACTTCCATCATGTCTTCAAAAAATTTCCAGGTACTACCCAGTTGCTATAATACTTCATGGATGCAGATTCTTCAATAGGAGTTTCAGAGCCACCTTTGTGCCTTTACCTAAGAAAGCACTGACACTATTGCAACACGTATGTTAAGTAATGTAGCGTAATTGGGGTAGTACTGGCTTTGCTCCCAATACTGTTGCGAATGGCTCCCATATCCAGTGTGCGGAAGTTCGCCCGTCTTCTTCTGTGAAGCAATACCCGGCTGTATAGTATTTTCTTCGCCATTGAAATCCCAACGATTATTGACCTACTACACTAGCCTGTTATCATAATCATGTGCGTGTGCACCCACACACACTGCTCTTTCCCAGGAAGGATAGAGCCAAGAGAAGACAGAGGATGCGTGACTTGAAAGAAGGCGGTAGAATACAGATAGACCACCAATCTGTCTGTTATGCGAAAGTAACAGGCCAAGACACTCAGCTTTGTCATTGGAGAACCCAATAATTCTGAGAGCCTTGCTTCCCACGGCATCAAGTCGGGCATGGTGTGAGGCAGGGGCACCAGCCCAAAGGGCAGAGCAGTGCTCCATCAAGCTGCAAGTGAAGGCCTTGGAGGTTGCCAAAAGTTCAGATTGGCCAAGGAAAATACCTTGCACAAATAAAGATGCCAGGTCGGCTTAAATTTTTTATCTGCACTTACTAAACCTGGAGAGGAAATTTTCTATGACTTAGCATAAGTGCACATTCGGCCTCACAATATAAATAGAGTAATTGGTAAACATGGTTTAAAACCAACAAGTGCTTTTTTTTATTGATTACATTATTTATAACATTTTGTACAATTGAGAATGCATGAGATGCGATGCCTTACCTATAATCCCTGATGTCTGCTAAAATGATGCGATGTCTATATGCCTAATAAAATAATGGATATCACTAAATCAAAGTACCTATGTGTTCACTCGAATACATCTACATACTGCAGCAATGACTCAATATACATGTGTAGCCCTATAAAATCGCATGCACAATAAATTCTGTGCAACACCTTTTACAGACTCAGGTTGGGGGCATATAGTTCCAAATTCAACTTTCATAACCATGATTATTCCATACCAGTTAAACGATTTGCAAGTAATAAAAAATATTTCTTTCTTTACTCTTGACATTTCTCACATCAGCACAAAATAGTGCATTTCAGTAAGACTATCTTGCACTTTCAGAAGTCTTGTGTCATCCATTTTCTTTCAGCCACAGAGCAAGGCTTCAGCATTTTGACGAGAGCAGCTCCGGCGAGGATCACACGTGTGACATAAGGTGCCTGAGAGTTAAAAAAAAAATTATGTCCTCCTCCTCCTCCTTCCTTTGTCCACTCTAATTATATTTGGCCTGGATTTTCTTGTTGGTGTAAGTACTCATTGGTTCGTTTTTCCACCGCTTTTATGTTCTGTTAAAATCACGTGGTAACCCCAATTTATGATTGAAAAACTGTTGCATTGTTTTCATCTAAATATGCTTATTGTCTCAGTCCTATTGATCCCAGTTATGTGATCTATCATTTCAAGCCATTCATTACGGGCTCCAAATTTATCTGTAATTCCTGTCTTTAGAATCTGATGAGCATGCCATTTATTATTAAGTGCTTTATTTTTCCATGGCAGTTATTTGTGTTCCAGTGACTGGTTTGAGGTGGGTCATTCATAACCACTTTGATCAATGTATTTGGATTTGGTTGTTTTTAGATTTTTCACCATTTCGCATGCAATGCTTTTTCTTTCCGCAGCTTTTCTCGTTCATCCATCATTTTTTAATTCTACTAATTATGTTGGCAATGGCTTCTTTCAATATTCTCTTCCTTTTTCAGGTTTTAAGCATCTTTTCCTCACTTAATTATGCTTACTTTTTTCCAGAAATGCATCTACCATGTGTTATATTAATTTTAATCTTCTCCTTCACTTTCCTACACTACACTCCTACACTTTATTTTTATTTTTATGGAAGCTTGGTGTTGGCTTAGCGGTTAGGGTGCCGGCTTGGGATCCCAGGATCCTGGGTTCGAATCCCGGTCGATCGCTGAATTAACGCCAGGGGGGTTGACTCAGCCTGTCATCCTTCCGAGGTCGGCAAATTGAGTACCAGCTTGCTGGGATGAATGATCCCGGTGTGTACCTCGGTTTAGAATAAGTACACCGTATCCCTGCGCATCGTAAGAAGCGACTAAGGGTTGGTGCCAGGAAGGGCATCCGGCCATAAAAGCATTGCCTCAAACAGGGAACCATGATTGTCATGGGGCCCGCAAGGCTAACCCCTGCTCCAGCGGGGAAAATGGCCTTTAAAACGATCATTCATATTCATTCATTCTACACTTTTTATGGGCATAGGTAGTCTGTTAACATCTGCCTCTGGATGTAACATGCCATGGAGTGTCTTGTTTTTTTTTTGTTTTTTTTACCTCTGCCACCTAAGGTGGATGGAGGTTATGTTTTCACCCCTGTCTGTCTGTTTGTGAACAAGATATCTCAAAAAGTTGACAAAGGATTCAGACGAAATTTGGCGGAGAGGTTGGGTGCGTGACAAGGATGAAATGATTAGATTTTGGTGAAGATCCAGATTCGGATCCGGCTACTAGAATTTTTAAAAGTGATTCTTCACCATTGGGAGATAGGGCTAAAACCGATATATAGTATGATATCTCAAAAAGTTATAGACGGATTTGGATGAATCATGGTGGACGTGTGTGTGTGTGTGTGTGTGTGTGTGTGTGTGTGTGTGTGTGTGTGTGTGTGTGTGTGTGTGTGTGTGTGTGTGTGTGTGTGTGTGTGTGTGTCAAGGACGAAACTATTCGATTTTGGTGAAGATCTGAATATGGATTCGGATGTGAGAATTAATTAATTTTTGAAGTGATTCTTCACAATTAAGAGATCGGGCCAAAAACGATACATAGCATGATACTTCAAAAAGTTGTGGACTGATTATCACAAAACTTGGTGGATGAGTTGGGTAGGTGACAAGAACAAGCCGATTAGATTTTGGTTCTGGTCCAGATTCAGATCCGGCCCACAAGTGGGAAACAAAACATAAACTGTTCAGCCTGGCGGACGTATGCGCACTACCGAGTGCCGTTCTAGTTATAGGTATGTAGTTGTGCCGATTTCATAAAAGGTAAATTTGAAGGTGTCGCATGGTTCTTTATTTGAACTCTAATTGTCACTGCTTAGAAACCTTAATAGTTTCTTATTTTTTTGTCATACACCTCTTTCCTTTGTCTACTCTAATTATACTATTTGGCATGGATTTTCTCGTTGGTGTAAATGCTCAAGTCAAACGGAAATTTGTACTTTTTGTTCTTTTGTTTAAACTCTCTGGTTCGTTTTTCCACTTCCAGTGTTTTTATTATTCGGGATCCAATCCTTCCAGAATGGGATATCTATTGTTTTTGCTCTGTTTATTAGGGTACCACATACCTTTCAGGCTGTGTAACCCTATTGTTCTTGTTGTGCATAAATTAAATAATGGATTTGATTTTCATTGTGGTTTCTAAAATTGCTTCGATATGGGAGGGGGTCTATAATGGCCTTTAAGGTTTGTCTGTTTGTTTATTAAGTTTAAACTAATCAATTGTGTCATGCCTTATTGTCATGCTTTTTGATTTTCCTGCAGCAATGCAATGTCCTTTGAGTTGGGCAGCAACATGAAACCACTGCACAACTCAAGCGGTAAAACAAACCCCAACTGGGTCCATCAAAGCCAATCTGCAAGCAGGCATATTGCATCAGATGCTTCCACACCTATACATGATGCTGCTGAGGCCAGTTGTAGTAGTGGTGGTGGTGGGAGTGGTGATTGTGCTGAGCTGACAGGCTTGAGTGTGTCTGGGACCAGCTCTGACTCACATGAATCAGATTCAGAGAGCAGCAGCAACAGTTCAGGAGAAAGAAATATGAACAATACAACAAGAGATAATTCTCCTGAGGTACAGTTTTAATATCATAATAAATATTTTTTATGCCGGAGGCATTATGTTTTCGGGTTGTCCGTCCGTCCGTCCATACGGGCTAAACCTTCTATTTCTCAGCAACCACATGTCCGATTGAGACTAAACTTTCAGGATAGGAGTGACACCCATGCAGAATGTTTTATGACAATTGTGACGTCATAGGTCACGTGGTATGGCAGACATCTTGGATTAAACGCAAATAATTAAAAAAAAATCATTCTCAGAAATCGCTGAATGGAAAAAATAGAAACTTGGCACATTGTCAAGTACTCCCAATGGGGAATAAAAGCATGATAATGATGACATCATAGGTGGAGTGGTATACCATCCAAAAATGTTTTAATCAAATTCCTTATCCTAAAAAAATGAAATTGCATGCACATGATCTATGACTCATTTGTATTGACATATTAAATTTACTAGTGAGGTACCCATGCTATGCACGGGTGGGAGGCCAGAAGCAAACAGACAATATAGAAATGGCGAATGCTAAAGCATTAAACCAATAAATTCCACATTCCTGTAGCACCTTCAGTCGCACGTTAGACATGGACAGCAAGTTCATGAAGGACTTCCATGAAAACGTACCCGTTCGCAAACAAACGGGTACGTGTGTTCCATACCCAGTCAATGGCGAATCTGCATATGGCGATCCACGAATTCACGTTTAGAAAGTAGAAACCGTCACGGCATTTCGTCATTCACTTGAACTCGATATCTCTTTTTTCATTCCAAACAGCATAACTCCAATCACAAATTAAATAACATTAATATAAAAAATAAACTTTTAACAACATTCATGACATAAACAAATATTTAAATACTGATGTGAAGTTCCGTACGGTTGGGTGAATACAATTACGAATTCAAAATCGTAATTGTATTCACTCAATTCCAATCATCAATTGATACTTTAACAAAACGATGAACACGATTAACGATTAAACATTACGATTGAATGAGGTTGTATTGGGATATTATCAATCCCGCGCATTGCGTCATCTGTCCACTTCCGCATTCGCGGCAGGTTCGTAATTCTCATCAAAATCTAAACAGTATTTTTAGAATTTCAACAAAAGCCACATCACTGTTCATATCGGTAAATATTATTCCATTGTGTTTAGAAAAATTGGAAAATTGGAAAATTTGGAAATAAATTGGAAAAACAATATAGCCTATTTTACTCCAAGGGGTCCCAGGAATACCTACCCAAAATATCGTTGCGATCGGTTCAGCCGTTTTTGCGGTACTTTCGAACGGACAGACGGACATTTGGTGAATTATAGTAAGATGACATCATAGGTCACATGGTTTGGCAGCCATATTGGATTTAACCTAAAACCTTTAAAAAACATATTTTCCCAAACCACCAAATTGATTAACTCGAAACTTTACGTGTGTCATTGACTAGGCATGGCGATTAAAAGATGATCACAAAAACATCATTGTTCAGATCGTGTGGCAGCCATATTGGATTGAAGGAAAATATTAAGTCAAGTAATTATATTTCTGAAACCGCTCACCCTATCGATGCGAAATTTTACAAATATCATCTTCATCTAACACCACTGTTGCATATAGTTTGAAAATGATGATGTCGTAGGTCATGTGGTTTGGTAGCCATCTTGAATAGAAAAACGAACCTTATCCGATCAACATGAAACTTCACAAATGTGATCCCCTACCAATACATACGCCGAGTGTACATTTTTAAAGGTCATATGTCACGTGGTGTGGCAGCCATATTAGTTTGAAAGCCAATATTAAAAAAAAAATCCCTTCTCTGAAACTGCTTCACCGATCGATGTTAAACCTGTCATGGCTGGTGAAAATGTGATACTTGAGAACAGCTCAAGGGATTTAAATCAAACTTGTTCAGTTTCAGACAATGAAAGAGGGCATCTACCCATTGTGGGACTATGCGGAGGCATATTGGTGACAGGGTCGCATTGCTCTAGTTTCAATGTAGAAAATATGTAATTAAATGTTCTTTTTTCTTTTTAATATGTAAGTTAACAATTCAATATTCATATTACCATGGATTGCTAAACATCTATTTTGTGAATGTTTTATTTTTCTTGTTTGTGAGGACAAAATAGTAGCATTAAATTTTCATCAGACTTGGGATAATTCCTGATCCTGGAAGTTCTTTAGAATAACTAGTGGAGCCTTCTCGGCATACCTACGGTTGGTGATGTGCTGCAACACATTCTTGGAAATGCACTTTATAATTTTTGTTGTTACAACTTTCGGTTGTTTGTCCGTACTCAATCCTTTTTAAGTACGGAACGTCAAGCAAGGAAGCAAAATATGTCAATTTTAAAGTCTGATAAGACTCATTTAGGGTTCAAACTGCCAACCGACCTACACTCAGAGCGGATGGGCCAACCATTATGCCACTGAGTCTGGTTGTCTCAGCCTGCAGCTTTAGCTGGAAGTTCTTTAAACTGGTTTTTTTCATATATATATGTATATGTATTATGTCGGTGGGGTAGAGATACTTTAGACTAGGTAGATTTGTGTAGGTAACATGCTCCGACTGTCGTGAAGAAGAAGAACCACCACCATGTAATAAGTAGAGGCCCTGTTTTTTTTTTTTGTTTTTTTTGTATACAAGATCGAGGCTCGTGAAAGAGCGAACATTAATCACACAGAAAGACAAACCGACACATAAAACATATAACATAGGGAGCGGTAGACAAGATGGGGAGAGAGGGGGAAGGACACAAACACAACATTTGAGAGCAGGGACCGAGAGACATGGAGACATCGAGAGATCTGAGAGAGGGCGAGGGCTTTGGGGGGGGGGCGTGGGAAGGGGGCAGTGGGAGAGGTATAAAACATATGGACACTGCCAGGACTTCCAGGAAAGAAGTTGGAATTTCAAACAAGGTGGATCTGGGGTGAATTAGCGGGGGTAGAAAAGATCAAGGTTTTGGATGGGGGAAGAAAGGAGATGGTGGTGAACAGCTGTTTTAAAGACCTGGAGGGAGGAGTGGGATTGAAGGGAGTGAGGGAGTTTGTTCCAGAGGCGGGAGAAAAGAGGAATGAAAGAGTGAAGGTGAGCGGAGAGCCGAGATTTCGGCAGTTTAACCATCAGAGGGTTGCTGGCAGATCTTGTGCGACCTGTAGGAATATTTGGGGGACAGAGCACAGAGAGAGCTGGGGGTGCAAGGCCGGAGAGGAGTCGGTAGAAGACAGAAAGACCACCTACCTGCCTGCGGTGAGTGAGTGAAAGGCCCTCAGAGATAGCTTCATCGCGGGAGATTCCAATAATTCTGAAAGCTTTGGTTTCAACAGCGTGAAGCCGAGCTAGGTGTGAAGCAGGAGCACCGGCCCATAGGGGAGAACAGTATTCCATTGAGCTGCGGATGAAAGCCTTGTATGTGGTGAGGAGCTCAGGTGTGCCGAGGAAGGACTTCGCACGACGGAGGATGCCCAGTCGGCGACTGGCTTTGGAGGCCAGCTTGGAAATGTGGTTTTCCCAAGAAAGATCATGGCAGATAGTGAGACCCAAAATCTTGAGCGACAGAACTTCTTGGAGAGGATTGTTGAGAAAGTAGATGGGAGGGTTGTCCAGTCGATCTTTTCGGAGAGACATAGTAAGAGTGTGAGATTTGTCAGGATTGAAAGACATGTTCCACTTGTTTGACCAGTCTGTGATTTTGTCCAGGTCTTCAGAGAGTGAGGAGGCAGCAGACTGCCGATCTGAGGGAAGAGGAATGGAGCGGCAGAGAGTGGAGTCATCAGCAAAGAGATAGAGAGGATTTTCGAGAGAGTCAGAGAGATCATTGATGAAGACCAGAAAAAGCACGGGGCCCAGAACACTGCCTTGGGGAACTCCAGCCTGAACAGGAAGAGGAGATGAGAGAAACCCATTCAGGGCCACACGTTGACGACGACTAGAGAGGAAGTCCGCCAGCCATGCGTGGAGATTTCCATGGATACCAAAGGAGGAGAGTTTGGTGAGCAGAGCGGGGTGCCAGACCGTGTCGAAGGCACGTGATATGTCGAGGGAGACAGCTCTAATTTCCTGTTTGGCATTGAGGACCTCCATCCATTGTTGAGACAGCAGAAGCAGCATGTCCAGAGTAGAGTGACCTGGTCTGAAACCAAATTGATGATCAGAGATCAAGCCATTGGAGAAGAGGAAAGATTTCATATCAGAAGCAATGATGGGTTCCATGACTTTGCTGATAATTGGGAGAAGGCTGATTGGTCTGTAGTTGCTAGGATCTGTTTTTGCACCTTTTTTGTGCAAAGCGGTGATGTTGGCTGATTTCCAAGCAGATGGCAGTTGACCTTGAGCAAAAGAGAGGGTGAAGAGAACAGAGAGAGGGTGAGATAGAGCAGCAGAGCAGGATTTTAGGACCCGTGGGCTGATGCCGTCGGGTCCAGTTGCAGAATCAGAGTCGAGGGTTGACAGAAACTTTTCCACCTTGTCAGCAGGAAAGGACACGGAGTCCAGGAGCAGCAGGGTACGACTGGGTATGGTGGGTACAGAGAGGGATGGGTTTGGGACACAAGATTTAGAGGCAAACACAGAGTTGAGGCATTCAGCTTTTTCACGTGCGGAGTCAGCTGTGTAGCCGTTTGAGGTAAGGGAGGGGATGGAGGGGGAACAAACACCAGAAACGGATTTGACCAGACGTCACCAGGATTTGGAAGAGGGAGACAGATAAGAGAGTTCGGTCTTGAGAACGGAGAGATATTGTTTCCTGGCTCTCCTGAGGGTGGACACACACTTGTTTCGGGCTTTGTGAAAGGAAATGAGATTTCCTTCCGTTGGATTTGCTTTCCAGGAGACGAAGGCAAGTTGTTTCTGGGCAACAGCCTCACCACAAGATTCCGTGTACCATGGACGGGAGGAAGGGTATGACAACTGAAGACGAGATGGGATAAATCTGTGCATGAGAGAGAGCAATTTACTTTGGAAGAATTCCCAGGATGAGTTGATGTCAGAGGTGGTAGAGATGGGAGACCAGTCCAGATGATTGATGGCTGCTTGAAGACCGTGCCAGTTGGCCTGAGTGAAATGCCAGACTCGTCTACGCTGAGCAGGCTCCCTGAGGATGGTCAGAGAGATGTCCACTTTAACAAGGACATGATCAGATGATCCGATCGGTGCAGAAGAAGAGCAGCAGACATTTTCAGGGAAGTTAGTCATAACCAAGTCCAGAAGAGAAGATGTTCCGTTGACTGAGGATCCGGGTCGGGAAATTGACAGATTGTGTCAGTCCCAGTGAGTCGCAGAAGTCCTTTGCTAAGGAGCCATGGCTGGTGAGAGAGGTACCCACACCCAGCCAACTGGCATGATGACAGTTGAAATCACCACATATGAGGAAGAGAGAGTTGGGATGAGTAGATAGAAGTTGGTCCATATCATCAGACAGCGAGATGTAGATGGAGTCATCACTGTTTGGTGGACGGTACAACACACATATGAACAAGAGGTGGGAGCGAAGGGGAAGCCGTAGCCAGAGGTATTCCTGGGGGTGAGGTGGAGAGAGTGCAGTGCAGGGCGAGTGAGGAAGAGAGTTTTTGATAAAGATAGCAACCCCGCCTCCAGGACGAGGCTCAGGTCTATCATACCGGAGGAGGGAGTAGCCCGGGAGAGATACTATGGAATCAGAGACATCATAAAGGAGGAAAGTTTCTGTTAAGCAGATCACGTCTGGTTTGACAGAAGCAACCTGTATGGAGAGATCAGTTAAGTTTGAACGAAGGCCCCGGATGTTTGAGGTCCATACCGTTAATGAAGAGGAAGGGGGAGCATCAGATACAGAACAGGGGGGAGGAGGGGTAGGGTAAGATGTGGAAGAGGTGGAAGAGGTAGGGAGAGCTGTTGAAGGTGTGTCAGAGATTTCAGAATAGCTCGGAGAAAGGGAAGGATGGGGCGGACAAAAGGTTTGATGGTGATTGGGTGAGCCACAATGAGGTGTTATTTGAGGAGGGGGAAGAGCGAGGCAGAAGGTTGGGGGAGATGGAGGTGAGAGTTTGAAGGGGGAAGAAGCGGGGAGGACACTTTGAGGAGGGGGAGTGAGCGGGGGGAAATTGAGAAGCAATGAGGGTGGGGAGATTTGAAGGGGAGGGGTGAGGGGGGAGTTTGGGAGGGAAGGGACAAGGGGAGGGATTTGAAAGGGATGGGATATGGGGGAGATTTGGAGGGGAGGGGTGAGGCAGGAGTCTAGGAGGGGAGGGGCGAGGGGGCGTCTTGGCGGGGAGGGGTGAGGGGGTAGTTTAGGAGGGAGGGGGCAAGGGGGGAGATTTGAAAGGGATGGGTGATGGGGAAGATTTGGAGGGGAGGGGTGATGGGGAAGATTTGGAGGGGAGGGGTTATGGGGAAGATTTGGAGGGGAGGGGTGAGATTGGATTTTTGAAAGTGTACGATTTATGGGAAACGAACATTTATTGCAAAATGAGTTTCTTGTGATCTTCGAGTTAAAAATACGTTTAAGGACGCTGGATGGAGGATGGAGTGCAGGAGAGTTTAGGGAATGTAGAAAAAAGGCACTATAGGAGATGGATATTTTTTTTGGGATGAATTGATTTGGTGAGCAAGTCGAAAGCAGCCTTTTAAAGAAGAAGAAGAAAAAGGTGTTATAAAATATGACGGAATACATAACTTGAGGGGAAAGTGTAAACATTGAAGGTTAATGAGTGAAAACTATCTGGGGAAATGGGGGAGAAACACGTGGTCGAAGAACGAAACAACGAATAAGAATGAATAAACGAATGAGAACAGAGAAGGAAATGTTTTTTTTTTTTTTTTTTTTTTTTTTCTTTTTTTTGAGTTGAGATTTACACAAGGAAGTAGGCTATGGGTGAAAAGCCTGGGAATACAGAGAACGAAAGTTATTGGATCACAAACGACGGACCACTGAGAGAAAAACAAAGCCTCAAGGTTGTACAGTGCACACTACAAGGCCTTGCTCGCGACACGGCAAACAGACGATCAATTTATGAAAGATAAACACCGAGAAACAACCAAAGTTGCACACAATAACTTCACACCCCGAAAGATAAATACAGTTTCGACAAAATACAATTGTGAACAGACTTAACTTCGAAAAACGTGGAGACCGTGTGGAGCTTCGAAAATCCCTGCCGCCGTCTCCAAGATCTCGCGAGATCTTTACCAAGGTAACCTGTTTAGCCCGTATGTCGGATTAAGGTGTATCTTCATCCCCATTCCGAAGAATGGGGCATGTTGACTAGTTATAGGGATTATGTTAACTACTTCCCTGTTCGTTGTTCCCTATGTGATCTACCCTTTGTCCCTTATGGCACCGCAATAGACACTAGTGAGAATGGCAATTAAAGCACATTAAATAATAATAAAATCAACCGGAAGCCAGTTCTGAGCACTGCCGATGGGACGGCAACCAGCTACAGCACACATCGAGGTCGAGGAGGCCAAAGACCCGCCCCGAGGAGCCATGATTGGCCAGGGCGGAGGAAGAAGGTACTCACTGATTGGTGAAAGAAGGCCGAGGAGGAAGCAGTGCGCTGATAGGCAAAGTATGACCGATGACATCAGAGGCGGACTGCGCGCTGAGTGGTGGAGAGCTAAGCCTGTGGTGTTGGCCGGCAGGGATTGGAGGAGAGGCACCGATGACGTCATGCCGGTACCAACAAAAGAGAACGCAAACGGACATCTTCTCTCTATCTCTCCTTGCTTTCACTTTGCTGTTGTTCCTGGCGGTCACGCTCGCTCTGTTCCTGCCTATCGTGTTCTTCTCCTTCCTGCCTCTCGCTCACCTCTGGCTCTCGACTCTTGCTGATGGTAATCCTTTGACGAACGACGAGCTGGGTTTCACCAACGCGGCTGAGAGGCAAGCTGCACGCCTGCCGTTCGAGACGGACCATGAGGCCTGCTTCACGCCGGCGCACGCGGCCTGGTGAAACAAGCGGACTGCGGCTTTCCTTCCCGCCAAGCACAGAGCCATGTCCGGACGGCGCGCTTGGAGCTGACACCATTCCTGACACGATACACCAACCAATCTGAGCTTAGTGCACTAAATAACCACATGTTTTATTTTCCAGGTTATCTTTCCCTTCGTCTGTGTTCAAGTCTGGTGTGGGGGACGTCCCAATTTAGCAACTTATTTGACCGTGTTTTTCTTTTGTGTTACAGGCATTTCCTTTCATAAAGCCGGTATTTTTGGACATTTTAAATCCGCCTCGGTTTGAGTTATTTTTCGCAGGTTCGGGAACAGTCGGCGGACCACAGGTAAGCTCTTCAGTTTTCGCTTCTTTCTTCCTCAGTACAGGCAGTCCCCGGGTTACGAACGCCCGACTTATGAACGCCCGTACTTACGTACCGACCCCCGTAAAGCCTATGTTACGGATTCGTCACTTCCATTGTGGTGGTTTTCATCCACTAAACATTTCTGATTCCATGTACTATTATTGTTTTCAAAAGGTTTATTGTTTATGAACTGTTTTCAAAAGGTGAAAAAGTTAGTGTTAAAAGAAATCGGAAACCGGATCGGGAACCGGACGACGAAGAGGAAGAGGGGAAAAGAAGGCGGAGCGAGTGAGTCGGACAAGAAGGAGTCGAGCTACTTGCGGTCTGGAGCGAACGTTGGCGAGCAAGAGTCACGAGTGAACTTTTGGGTTTCCCGGGAAAGGGATTCCTGCGACAGAGTTGTTATCGCTGTGACAGATCAACCTGCGTGTCAGGTTTTGCGGTGGATTCTGAAGAGAATCATCATCATCATCGTCGTGCCGTTGCGCCACGAGACCAGGCCGTTGGCCATTTTGACTCGCGCAGGACTTGCACTTCGCTCACGGTTTCGTCTCGTTTCGACCATTTTCACCGCATTCAGACGTCGATCTGGGGTGTGTGTGTGTGACGTGGCTTTTGAGTGGAAAGTCTGCGTGTCGCCGACTGTGAGCTGTGGAACGTCCATACCCGAGGGTGTGATTTTCCCGTCGCCTGGAGGGCGCCTTTGGATTTCCCAGTCGCCTTGAGGGCGCCTTTGCACAGCTTTGGCCGCGTGACTGTGATTATCATCCGAACGGGATTCTGGTCTCGATTGGACATTGACCTGTCGATTGCTGGAGCGGATCGGCGCTGGCTTGAAGCCGGGGATTAGAGACATTGGGGATGTTCTTGTTTCACTCACTTGGCGCACAGTGAGTTATATATTACAAAACTGATGGTACCATCATAGGATATTGATTGTACTTTTGATTCATATTATTGTTGTACTGTTATTCTTGTGTGATCTTAATACAATATTTGTTTGTGAGTAACAATTGGTGTGGCTTCACCATTGATCTTTGACATACAGAATAACACATTTTTCTGCCGTGACTCCTCTCGGGGCTCGGAGTTACACCGTGACCAGGGGGTCGGGGAGGAGCACGTAACACCTATTATTTAAAATAAAATAAATATATATATATATATTTTGTTGTATACTGAATCGAGGCTCGTGAAAGAGCTAACATTTATCACACAGAAAAAAAATCAAACAGACACACAAAGTATATAATAAGGGGAGCGGTAGACAAGAGAAATATGAGAAAAGCTCTGTTCAAGCCACCCTTGATGTTTACTTTAAGAAAATTGACCAGCACCAGGTCCATCCTCTCCAGCACCAGGTCCATCCTCTCCAACACCAGGCCCATCATCTCAGAGAGATATATCAAGGTATGATTGTTTCAAGGTTTGCAAGACATAAATTGGAACGAGAGTAAGTGTTAACCTTTAATCATTACCTTTTCTTTTTCTATCTCAACAGTTTAAGAAATGTTTCTTTCATGTTTTTTATACCTATAAATGTTTTAGGTAAAATATATATTATATACTCAGACAAACATTTGACTAATTGACACTAGATGTGAACCGTACATAACTGTTCTGACTTGCATACAAATTCGACTTACAGACAGACTTAAAAACGGAACTAGTTCGTAACCCGGGGACTGCCTGTATATATAAAAAGTCCGCATTTGAACTGATCGTCACCTCGGAGTTAAAACTTTCTTTGGCTATCCGTGATCCCTGTGGTGTTCACCTGGGGAATCACACGACAATATATATATATGTATATATATATATATATATATATATATATATATATATATATATATATATATGTATGTGTATATATATATATATATATATATATACGGTATATATATATATATATATATATATATATATACGGTATATATATATATATATATATATATATATATATATATATATATATATATATATATATATATATATATATATATATATATATATATATATATGTATGTGTATATATATATATATATATATGTATGTGTATATATATATATATATATATATATATATACGGTATATATATATATATATATATATACGGTATATATATATATATATATATACGGTATATATATATACGGTATATATATATATATATATATATATATACGGTATATATATATATATATATACGGTATATATATATATATATATATACGGTATATATATATATATATATATACGGTATATATATATATATATATATATATATACGGTATATATATATATATATACGGTATATATATATATATATATGTGAAGAAGCAGCTCTTCGTTTGGAAAAGAAGTCCACAAATAGCCTGAAAAATGACGCAGCTTTTATTAAAACCAACTTATACAGATCCGGAGGAGACAGACATCTACAGCAAGAATCCGCTTCATGCCAAGTCAAGCCTTCCTGCAAACGCATTGATTCTCATTCACTTATATATGAATACGATTATCAGAAAATCTCCGAGAGAACAAAGCGACTGGCGAGAGTCCCTCCCACCGTTATCCCTGTCATTCGGGGGAGTCAGCCCTTCCTTATCATTCGGACCAAATGTTTCTCTGGGCTCCGAGAAAACAGAAATGTAACTCACAGAGAGAAGAGTGCATGCTTGGCCAAACAAACCCATAAAATATATGGGTTTGTTTACATGAGTAATTCAAAGCATGTTTATACAGAGTCATGCGTCGCTGTGATTAATACAAAATATATATGTTTATGTCTGCAATCTAAACATTCTACTAGCGTTACACAAAATCACGCGCGTGAGCGTGATTTTACGACCGGCCTTATCTAGCCTTGAAAAAGCACACGTATACAATTTGTCCAGCACGACCGAAGCGAGCCTTTCCTCATCCAAAACTAAAACGAAGCAAAAACCCTTTATTAACTTTATGAAAATAGCATTTTTAAACAACATTTAAATCATAACACATTAGCAACCAACGTCTATAACTGAACTTTAGGCAATAACAAATCTACAACTTGACATTCCTTCCTCTTGTCTCGTCGAGACAAAGTATCTTAAGAGACAACTTGCCACATCGGGCTTTATTGAAAAATAATTGTGTAATGCGGGTATTGAAAAAATAATTGTGTAATGCGGGTATCTCCCAAGGGCATATCGTGCGCCCAAAGCGCCTCGCCCGTGCATTTGGCGAACGTGTCGTGTGGTGCGTGCTCGGAGCCTGAGGGCTCAGAACATGAAAGTCCATTAACGTTTCGGATCCACAACGAAGGTGTCTGGTCCAGATGAGGTTCTGCTCCGCCAGAGGGCCACCACCTCCCCTGCGGAACTTGCTCCCCCCACCCTTTGCAGACCCAGTCCTTGCAGATCTTCGAAGTTAATCAACGATCATGCCCATGAGGTCCCTCACGTGCTGCTGTTCTGGGGAATACATAATATTGTCAGTATCTTGTGTCTCAATTTCCTGGTCAGGGTACAGAGCGTAAAAATCCGATTCACTTGAAGCATTTGAACTTAATACATATGAAGCAAAGAGAGGAACTTCCTTTATGTCAAAGTCTCCCTTGGGCGCCTGGTCGGCTTGCGGGTCTAGGATATCCACGTCGGGTCCCTCGACCACCAGACCCAGCGTCGCAATCAGATCCATAGTTGGGTTGAAAGGGGGCGTGCAGCTGTCAGCTTGTAATACATAAGCAGCGTTAGCCAGTACACGCAAGGGGTTTATAGCACAAGTATCACAGTCATCACATACACCGTTACAGGCAGCAGCCAGTTCCCACATGGGATCCGCACAAGTATCACAGTCATTACAAAATTCAATGCAATTTTCTGGAGCGCCGGTCGCAACTGCCTTGTTGAAGGACCCGTTCAGGTCGACGGCCTCTGTGGTCAGAGCCATAGTCGTTGTCGGCGGCTTCTTCACTTTCCATCCTGTAAAATACTTTCTCATACAGAGGAGGACTAGAGATTTCATTAGTGCCCCCCAAATTACTACCCCGATTATCACAGCCAGTGCGGTCAATAACCACTTCACTATGGTGCCCGTCCATCCCTGGAACCAGTCAGTGAGCCAGCTAAATGTATAAGAATTTTCGCGTGCGATCCGATCGATCGTCAGGGTGTGGCTAGTTTCCCTTAGTCTCACTTCTGCATCACCATTGTACGCATGTGAATTACCGTGTCCAATAGTATGTCATGAGCCGTAGCGGTGTCGTTTGCCACCTTTTCTAGGGCCAAAGCCAATTTATCTATCCGGAAACTATCCATGACTGTGCCCGCTCCTGGGAAGAAGAAACCAAACACCTTTTCCCATAGGCTCCCGTGTAGTTTAGTGGTTCCATCTTCGTTCATGACTGACCTCTTATAACGCCTGTCCAAGGACTTTGGGTCTAGCTCATCCAGTATCTCAACGTCAGGAAGGACTGAACCCAGATAACATGTGCCCCCCCAATTATTTGGTAAATAGGGGTAAGCCTTGTCGCCGCATATAAACATTGTCCCATGGGGTGGGACCAGGTGGGTGGATAAGCACTGGAGTCCCTTTACCACCCCATTAATCCTACTAACCCCCCTAGAGAATGTTATAGCCGTTATGTTGTGGTTGCGTTTATCTTGCAGTACTATTCGTAATGTAATCCCCGAGCTCCCTTGTCCCAGCTTCCCGGGGAGAGTGTAGGCGCATTCTGATTCTCCCATACGCAAGTGGCCGGAACCCTGGAGGCAGACCCTCCCTTTCTGTGGTTTGACCCAGACGGGGGCAGGCCTCTCGGCCACATGGGCAATCATTGACGGGCGATAATTAAATTGTCGATTGCAACTCTTGCCGTTGTCAACCCCTTCTCTTTCCAGCGTGGTGACTAAACATGGGGAATCGATAGGTTGTGAGCAGAGGTCATTGAGGGACAGAGGTAGCACTATCATGTGTATTCCTGTGGTGCCTGCTTGGGGAAAGCGCATGCACGACCAGCAGTGTGTCCTATTTTGAATTGTTGCCACTTCCCTGGCCACTTTCCAATATGTGTTTTCACCCTTCTTTGGGGCCTTATTCTGGGGTTGTGGCGTGAGTATGTATTCGATGCATGGTATGTAGTTCTTTTCGCCACCGGCCGCGCCAGGGGTCCAGACGCTGCACCGGACCTGCATGGTCATGTCTTTCCCTAGGCGTGTGCGTGTTTGTAGCTTAAAATCAGGGGTTCCCCATTGGTATCCTGGTTGGGCCAAGGTCTTAATGCTAGCTTGCCCGTCTTCCCGGAACTCTCGTTGCTTTTGTAGTACCATGCCAACGCGTCCAGGCCCTGCCGACAGTGCTAGCCAATTTATGTTCACCCAATTTGTGTGCAGGGCTTTCTGTTCGAAACATGGTAGTGATACTCTTTGTCCCCATGTTACGGTGAGGTGTCGGGTTTCGTTTTCGCATCTATTGGAATCGGAGTTTCCCCTAGCTGCTGTCGCTATCAATAGTATTGTACCTATGATTAGGCCCATCCTTACTGTGGTTGCTGTGGTGTAGTGTCTGGTGCTTGTATGGCCAACTTACAGTGCGTGGCGTGGATCCACGAGGTCTTGCCCTCGCAAAAGACTGCCGTTGGTGTAGTCAGCAACACCTGGACTGGTCCCTTCCACCTTGGTTCCAAGGCGTTCTTGCAGGTGAAGTGCTCCACGAACACCTGGTCTTTTTCCTCTGGTGGAACACCTGGTCCACAAGTCTCCTGGGAGCGCCTGGTCTACAGGTCTCCAATTCATAGATTCAATTCATTCAATTCATAGTTTCATAGAACACCTTTTCTCCAATTTCCTAATCCACTTTTTTCCAAGTGGATCCAATTTTATCCAATATTCAATTTTTTAATTCAATCCCATTTAATCCAGTCCAATGCAAATTAAATTCAATCCTTCTCTCAGCATCCCATTACCTGTTTCCAACATCAATAAAAATAAAATTATAAAATTAATAAAAATCAATCATCTCAAATCTCAAATCAAATCAAAATCATAAAAAAATCAATAAAATAATAAAAATAAACGAAAATTACTTCAGCTAGAGTTTCAACTAGAATTAACACAAACAAACCACCATTAACCTCCATTAACACAAACAAACCACCATTAACCTCCATTAACACAAACAAACCACCATTAACCTCCATTAACCTCCCCCTATTATTTATTTATTTTCACGAATAGACAAATAATAGAAATAACCTGGTCTACTTCCAATTTCAATTCTGGTCAGTTCTGGTGTCTGGTCACACACAATGTTTTCCTCACCCACTGTGATTCGCTCAAAATAGATTCTCACTGTTATGTCTGAAATTCGTCTCATGAAAACCCATTCAAGAGTCCGGTGTAACAGATAGCCAAACACATAGACACGCCGAAGACCCCAGGGTACCCATCAAACTAGCTTGTCCGCAGATCCACAACACAGCGAAACATGTAACTTTACTAAAATAATCACTTACTCATAACTAATACTCATAATAACTCATAATTACTTATGTAATTACTCATACCAATACTTACTTAAAATAATGTAATATCCCAATCTTCACCCCCTATGCAAATCGAAGCACCCCGGACGATCCACAACCAATATCAACCACTGTAGCCGTCTTCCCGACTCCAGGCAGCCACACGCAGCCACATACATCTCCATCCACGTCACACAAGACAACAGCCAACGAGTGTGTCCACCACACAGAAACCTTTGGCAATGCAACAACCGAACTCCCAGACAACCAACAACAAAACCCAATCCATCTCCATGGCTCATCAAGCAGTTCCAACTTAATCCAGCTTCACATACCGATTTCCCCAAAAACTCGTGAAACTTCACCCCCATTCTGGAAAAACCCTGGACTAAACCCTGACACCCTAAATAACTTCAGACCCATCTCCAATCTACCCTTTCTGTCAAAAGTTTTGGAACGTGCTGTGGCCACTCAACTCAAACATCACCACTCTGCCAATAACCTGTATGAAACATCCCAATCCGGATTCTGCTCCAGCCACAGTACTGAAACTGCTCTCCTCAAAATCACCAGCGACCTTTTCTCTCCTCTGACGCCGGCAACCTCAACCTTTTCATCCTCCTCACCTCAACGCCTCCTTTGACATCATCAATCACACCATCCTCCTCACCCTGTTTAGACCAGCTTGTGCCTATTAAACCCAAATCAGTTCACTCCCAAGCCCACAAGGACCACCTACTACTCTCAAATTATCCACTCTGGCTCCGGAATCCCAAAAGCACTCTTCTCTACAATAAACAAACTAAATAAACAAATAAATAAACAAACTTTACAACGTGAACAAAACTCCTCAGCGCCCTGGATACCACCACCTGTCATTCAGAGTAGACAACAGCATCTCCTTTCTGGCTTTCAGCATCTCCTTTCTCCTTTCTGGCATCCAAATGAAATTCTGGCTTCAAATCAACTTCCTCGAACTTAACTATGATAAATCTAAATTAATCTTCGTTTGCCCACAACCACTCACCAAATTCACCCATAACTTTGCCCCCAACATCGATGGTCATTTGAACACAAATTGAACAAAATTAATCGAACAAAACACTTCCATTAACTCGACATTCTTTTCACAGCACAAAGTTCACTTGAACATCCTTTTCCTGGATACTCCCTCTTTATTTTTATACCATACCATGCTTCTCCACTTGCAACCCAAATATTTTCCATGAAATAAATAAAATGAATTTTATGAATCTTCTCATTATTTGAAAGTTTACAAAATGTCCCAAATCTGTATATTATTTTCTACTGTGGTTATATTAAACCATTATTTTACAAAATCCAACTTTCAATAAACTGGAAAATGCTTCGCCATGGAATAGTCCACCACTCATATAAATAATCATAAGAGTTCTGCGAAACATCTCCATCTTTAAAACTTAGCCAACCAATTTTAAACCACATGTTTTCCCCCCAAAAAACAAGTCACATTCTTTGTATATTGCCAACATTGTTCATCGTTTAAGTATCATCCAGAACTAAATTTTTATAAACCATCAACTTGTAGATGCATTTATTTATATCCCATTAACCCAAGAACTCTCAATTGCTTGGTTATATTTTAGTAATGTCATATATCCATATTTCTTTTCCAAAATGTTCCTGATATACACATTAATCCCATCTGTCTTTGTTTCCAGATGAACTCAAATCAGGAAATCAACACAAATCCTTATTACCTCCAATCAATCACACTGCACATCATTCCCCGTCCTTGATGGATAATTTTACATCCAGATGGGCACAGCATCCCATTTTTGGCGACCCAGCCCTGAAACAAGCCCCTGGACTCCTTGCAGGCTGGACCAAAACCCCTGGACGAGGTTGCATCCCAGTACTGACTCTGCTGCCTTCTTGCAAACCACTTCAACTCCATGAATTTTACATGTTTCGTGAACAGAACAAAAGCCCTCTGTAATCGTCAGATTGAACCTGCCCCAAACCCGTCCATATAAACTCCATTGTTGTCCTGTCCATCTCTCTGTGTTATATTTACATTTTGTGACTCACAGCTCCACATCGCAAAATGCTAGCTTCTACGAATCCAACAACCGTCACAATCCGCCCAGGAACTTCCAGGCGTGCTCTACAATGCAGCACCTCTCTACCTGGTGCACACCTTTCGCACATCCCTCCTCGTTCGCACAACGCTTCATCAACACCTCCTCGCGCCCACACAACTGCAACCCCCGTGTCCACCCAGAGTGCCCAATCTGCGACCCACAATCTTCTCGGGGCACACACTTCCTCTGAGAGTGGGCGAGTTATCGCCGGCACTCTGAGCAAGTCTCATACAGCACACCCGTGACTCGCGGCTCGCTCGGCTCCTGCCCGAACGCACAATATCCCTCTACCCAAACTTCCACGGAGCCGCACGGCGGAAACACAGGTTTGTACCACACTTTAATTAAACGAACATTGCCAGGATTCTCGGACAGACGTTTAATTTCACAACACACATGACAAAAATCCGATTTAAATTCAGAGATCGCCGATCGACCTGGCACAACCATCTCAACGCGACGACGCCACGCCGCCCCCCCCCCCCCCCCGTCTTGGCGCGCACCCTCGTGCCTCCGCACGAATCTCAACACTCCCTGCACGCCGCTCTATTCGCGTTCACGGCGGGGTTTACCTCACGTTGGGACATGCAGTCGGCTGTCATAACATAGAGCTGTCATAACAAATCTACGACCTGACATGTAGTGAGCTGTCAGAACATTGAGCTGTCAGAACTCATCCCTAGCTCGTAAACATCGCAAAAAAACAGGATCTCCGACGCTTGACCTCTCTGACCCAAAATGCACTATATGACACCAATTCCAAAGGTGAGCTGCCTCAGCGATACATCCCACACATACAATCCACAATATCTGCCATTGAATGAACTCTTCGATTCAAGTAAAACACACATATTGATTCGAATTCTGAACCTCCAGTTCCACAAACTCCAAACCTCCGTCCGGCTGCCGCTCGAAAGACAAAGCAGCCCATCCTGCAACCATCTCCAAGAAACCGCTTCATATCAACAGTAGGTCGACAAGGGCACTCCGAGTGCTTTCCTGACCCGATTTATATCAATTCGCTTCCCAAACAACTCCCAAACAGATGACAGACAAATACATTGGCCAGATACACACGTCAATTAACATCCCAATATACATTCATTCCTCATTCATATACTCATAGAAGTCTCCCAGACTTCGCGCGAAACTCAGATCGACTCAAATCATGCCTTTCTCCAGCCACTCCCAAACAATCTTTGCTCATTCATGTTACGTCTCTCATTCAAGGAAAAGGATTTTTTGGGACGGGTTGGACGGGGGTGGGTTGAGGTGAAAAAGGGAAGGCAGGGCGGGGGGTGTTGGGGTGTTGCCTAGAGCCCCGGGACTGAGCTCAGGTCTTGGGGGGGTGGGGGGTGTTGCCTAGAGCCCCGGGACTGAGCTCAGGTCTTGGGGGGTTGGGGGGTCTTGGTCTGGTATCTGGTCCAGCGGCATCACTCGCTGATTTACTTGTTTAACTGCTTACTTACTTGTCCTCTGGCCAGGGATTATTTAAATCTTTAGTTAACACAGCCCAGTCCTTTAATGGTCTTACCGCGGCA
This sequence comes from Myxine glutinosa, assembly GCF_964187855.1. NCBI lineage: Eukaryota > Metazoa > Chordata > Myxini > Myxiniformes > Myxinidae > Myxine > Myxine glutinosa. The sequence goes on along the minus strand of NC_136264.1, from coordinate 153,045,516 downwards.
AAATGATGCCTCTTAAACATGAAAGATGCCGGGGTTCCCTTAAGGGGTTCCCCTTCTTTCATTAGCTTGCTTCCCATCTTATTGCTCTGGGCTGATCCTTCCTGGAAAGTTCTCGGCCTGGCTCAACCTTTACGGCTGTCCGACCTCACTTTTCCCCTTTCCCTTGTACCGAACGTTATCTTCACCGATATCCTGCGCAAATCCTTTTACTGGCCATGTTCCTATGGCCCTCTTAAGTTAGCCACAGCCCTTCGTTCCCTGGCATGCAATGGCATACCCCATCTTGTCTCTGGGCTGTTCCTTCCTGGAAAAATCTTGGCCACCTGGTTTCAACCTATATGGCTGTCCGACCTCATTTTCCCCTCCTGGTGCTAACTGTAACTTTAAGCTTACTGTTAAGTCCTTACTGGTATCCTTACTTGTTTATCCTGGCTTTAACAAAGCCACGTCATTCTGAGGCCTAAAATGAGCCTTTACTTACAATTTCTGTTCGAGTGCAGGCAGCGCGGAAGACAAGGAGACTGAGCCCGCTCGAGGGAGGAAGGTACGAATTTGGAATAATAGCCCTCTGATATAAAACAACTCCCACCTTTAATCAAATCAACGTGCCGGCGCCGGCCTCAGGCAGCCTTCCTCCTGTCCCTCGGGCTCCGTTTCCCGTCGTCCGGTGCTGACCCCACTCCTGGTACCATCTGTGAAGAAGCAGCTCTTCGTTTGGAAAAGAAGTCCACAAATAGCCTGAAAAATGACGCAGCTTTTATTAAAACCAACTTATACAGATCCGGAGGAGACAGACATCTACAGCAAGAATCCGCTTCATGCCAAGTCAAGCCTTCCTGCAAACGCATTGATTCTCATTCACTTATATATGAATACGATTATCAGAAAATCTCCGAGAGAACAAAGCGACTGGCGAGAGTCCCTCCCACCGTTATCCCTGTCATTCGGGGGAGTCAGCCCTTCCTTATCATTCGGACCAAATGTTTCTCTGGGCTCCGAGAAAACAGAAATGTAACTCACAGAGAGAAGAGTGCATGCTTGGCCAAACAAACCCATAAAATATATGGGTTTGTTTACATGAGTAATTCAAAGCATGTTTATACAGAGTCATGCGTCGCTGTGATTAATACAAAATATATATGTTTATGTCTGCAATCTAAACATTCTACTAGCGTTACACAAAATCACGCGCGTGAGCGTGATTTTACGACCGGCCTTATCTAGCCTTGAAAAAGCACACGTATACAATTTGTCCAGCACGACCGAAGCGAGCCTTTCCTCATCCAA